>NW_020214571.1:42237-257256 GCF_003070985.1 Temnothorax curvispinosus
ACACACACACACACACACACACACACACACACACACACACACACACAGTCAATAGGGAGCTTTCAAATGACGATATGTCTCTTTCTCAGTACAATTCCAAGGAAAAAAATTATTTGAACTTTTGCACAGATATTATATAAGAGTCTATGGAATTATTGTTCTACAAATATAGTATTACATATAGCATAGATAAGCATAGATGTATATAAGTAGACTGCGTGTTCATAGGCAACATTGAACGACATATATATCTGATCAGATATTTTCTCACACAATATACTGGATAAGGACGATGTAAGGAAAATATGAGAATGAGAGAGAAAAAGAAATCCACATTTCTTTAAAAGCAAAAAAGTAACTTTTTGTATAAACTACTCTTCTCTTTCTGTCCAGCAACTACACAGACCGATAAGGAAAGCATCTAATTCATTATTGTATTCTTTTTTATACTGTCTTAACAGGAGCATGCAATTTATCCATATAAATCTGTATAAAGCTATGCATATAATCTAAGCTTATAAGTAACGAAATTTTGATGAGAAATGTATAAAGCGTTTACTATGCATTGAGAATGAAAAGAGACACATCGTGCCCACTGCCCTCTCTTGGCATAAACTTTGATATATTATACAAGGACATATATGGCTAATACTCTTATAATATCTTCCCAATATTATAATTCAATAAATAGGTCTTTACCTGTACAGAGATCATATATAAACCATTTATGGCAACTTCGATCGCCATATTACCCTCCACCAAATGAAACTTTGTGAACTCATATTGATGGTTGTCATGTTCGCTTTTAACCCAAGGCCCGATATTATAGCTACCTAAAAAAAAGAGAAATAATTTTTTATTTTTAAGATGCAATGTGCAACACGAATATCTCGTATTTATTCACACATATATAAGAAATAGTTCAATAAGTGTGATATAAAGACCCTCGAAATAAAAATATAAGTAGAAAGGGCTGTAAGGGTCACAACGCGGATCACGGTGCGTTCAGATATAAATATGATTTATTCCTCGAATTACAAAATTCCAAACGTTTCTCCTGTCCGAGCCATCCTCAGTGGTATAATATTAATATCAAAAATATATATTCTCCCTTAACATGGTGAGTTTACTGTTTCAATTTGACAGAAACTTAGTGAGACTAAAAGGTCCAAATCAGTTAGTCTATATTTTTGATATTGATATGAGCTCGAAAAACACTAGAATCATGAGATTTTGTTCTTTAATAAGAACTATACTAACCCAGACAAAACAGATCTATTTCCAGAATTTTTATTACAAAATTCGTCGGCAAAATGCCAATAGAAACGTAACAGAATTTGTCAGTGGAATATAATAGTAGACTAACGTAACAATTTAAAGAATACATTCCGTTTAAATGGTTACAAAACGACAGATTATGCTCGATTCTGCCGACGATCTGCTGGCAATCTGCCGTCAGATTAGATCAGCAGATTGCCGGAAGAATACAAGTTTAACGTAGGCGATTGGCACCATTGCAATTTGTCGTAATATTCTCTTTGAATCTGCTATCAATGCTTTCATACTGCTTTAACATTTTGTTTACCTGTAGGAGTACGTGTTAGATTAAAATCTAGTGTGTCCATTCCACCTTTGAACGTAGCTACTAATGGTAGTAATGGTTCTGTAAGATAAATTGAAATTATTTCTCGGCGGTAGTTCCTTTCGTTTTCAGATAAATTGCATTGAGTTAACTCAGCGTTAGTCGATTAAGCAAAATCGATTAACCGGCACAACAGTAATTCATAATTCAGTTTGTTCGTTCGATCGCGAATGGAAAATATTAAAATTAATATTGATAAAGAAAATATACTCGATCTGTGATTGTGTTTGTGCCCTCTTCTGTTCTGTCGTCGTTTTTCACCTTTTTTCTCACTCCGTCGCCGTGTTCTATTTTTTTCCTCGCTTTGTCGTTTTTCACCTTCCTCCACGCTCTGACGTTGCTTTTCGCTTTCCTCCCTGCGCCGTGTTTCATTCTTTTCCTCGCTCTGTCGTTTTTCAGTATCTCTTACCATTCTTCGCAATCTTATCATATGCGGTTCATCCCATACGTCACGGTTCAATTCGTGATCGCTGCTTATTTCACCCTCCGTCGTTACATAATTTTTCATTTCAAAACGCGGGAAATTTCGCTTGTTGTTGAAATCCAAGAACAACATCTTTATCAATTTACTTATCAATCTCTTTGATCTCTTTGAAAGATTACTCGCATTTCTTTTAATTGTATTCTTTTTATAATATGTTGATCTACTGACATTTCTTTCAATTGCATTATTTTCATGAGATATCGATTGATCCGAAACTGTCTGATTGTAAGGCATTAACGTAACAGTGTCGGTACGTCCATCATCTCTTACTTTTATTTGATGATTGGAGTGCTCGAAGGTAAAAAGGTTAACAGAATCGTTATAATCTGTTGCTCGCTGGAATCGATTTAACTCTTCAACACGATTATTTTGATTCCCTTTGTCTTGACACATCAACATGAGGGATTCCACCTAAAATATGAAAGAAATAAAAATATTGTGTTAAATACTGAATGTTTTACGCTTTCTCATGATAATAAAAATTCTACTGCAAACGTATAAAACTCACTGGACAATATATTAAACTATTAAAGAGACATTAAAAATTACTGCATTAACACTAGTAAAAAAATTTTTTTAAACTTCTTCACACAATTTTTCAAATAAATTAAAATATTTTTCAGATTCTGTACATATTAGAACTTTACTTTTCAGAAATACTGAGAAAGTCTATATCTTTACTAGAATTCTTTATATATGTAAATTCTGAAATTTCTAAGATTTCCCGTTCTATAATTTCCGAAAAAGACTTATAAAATTTGAAGATGTTTAACCCTCGAAAGCTACACTGAAACAAAGTCTCAGAGATCCCAACGAAATTTGGAACTACGTTTAGAACTATCATTTATATTTTTTAATCGTGTATTTTTTGGTAATAATTTTTTTTTTTTACAAATTCTGAGATTGCCACCATAATTCTCAGAAAATTTACGAACGATTGAAATAAAAAAAACAATACGTTAATTGTTTCGAAAGTTAAAAGTAAAAAATGTTCTCCAGATGTAAGTGTAACTTACACGTGGGCAAAAAATAAGCGTGGCCTACGAGGGTTAAGCTATTTCTTTTTAATCTTTGTCAATTTAAAATATAAAAAATTCTTAAAAATCTTATGTGGTATAAGATTTTCTTTCAGGAAAGCCATCATTTTTTAAGAATATATATGCGCTTTCGAAAGAAAAGGATAAAAGTTGGAAATTACATATAAAGATGACGTTAAATACTTTTTTACGTCCACGATTTGTTATCTGATACATGATTATGCGCACTAACGCGATCGCTAAGTAGAGCAGGCTGCAAAATAATTCGTACACGTAATATTCGTCGTATGCACATTTCGCACGATAAAAGGAGTGGATGATTAATTCTCAGAGCATGTCACAATATCGCACTATCGTGCTTATTCAGAATCGTTAGGTTTCAGACGCGTTTCATTTACGTAGTAAACATGTTGTAGGTGACACAGAAGCATATATCTATAGAGACAAAGAGATGAAAGGCTGACAATTTTCGACGCAAGGAACATCCGAAAGCGTCTCTTATTACTGAAATAAATGTTTCTCACCTGCATTCGTAACTCTTGCAGTTGTAGCGATATTATCGCTGATACGCCCATCAATAAAACAAATGATGTGATAATTGAAACGTAGAAAAGCTTGGAGAAAAGTTCGGGAACCTTCACGTTGATATTCAGGTTCAAATTTTTAGGATCCGTGTTAATCTTTTCTGCATTGTTTACTGACGGGGAGACGTTTATTAATGTCATCTTTCCCTCAATCGTCTAATCCCTTTTAAATCATGCAGAAATCTCCTTATCGATTACTCAGGAATTACATTAAGACGGGTCTGAAATATATTCAAATGCAAAGTTATGCTAACAATTAATCGACGACTAATTAATTTCTTATCTTTCAATATAATTCTAATTTCTTACGCGTATAAAAAAATTCTTAGAAGAAATGACATGAACTATATACATATACGGCATTGTATAGATTATAATGTAATTATATATAATATAATATAATTATTTTTAATATTTTTAATATTTATAATGCAAGGCGATATTAGACAGCCAAATCTATTAAAAACGGATTGAAATAGTGATAAATTTTGTTGACTAAAAGGCTGATGCGTTTGGGGTTTGCGTTTATCTGCAATGCGGATGGAATTTATTTTAAAATTTTATAAACCAATTATATTTATCTTCTCTTCTTCTCTTGAAGAGTAATGCTGCATGATATATATTCGCAGATGCGGAAGAATGTTTTATGACCAATCATTCTTTTTTTATTCTTTGGGAGAATAGAGTAGTTAAACTAATTAAACCTCAATTAATTATGTTAAGGAAAAAATATAATTTTTAAGTATTAGATAAATCTTACCGTCGAGCACTATTAAAGCATTCGACACTACTATTATTATTCAATAATTAATAAATAATTTGTCGTACGTTTATTAAACACATACTTGTATTGATGCCTATACCTGCTTTTCTAAATAAAGACTAAGCCCAAAGAAAAGCTTCTAAGAATATGCCTAATCAGAAACGAACCCTAGTTTTCCTTTTTCTTTTCGAGGAAAAAAAAACAATTTTTCACTTTGAGACATTCTAGGACACTTCTGTTTGTCATTTCGCAGGTATACTGCTATTGCTTTATATTTAGTGTAGTACCTCGGAAAGAAAATCTGTTATTTATTTCAATAGAACCAAAGATCTTTTAAAGAAAAGGAAAAAATCGAAATAGGAGGAAATTCAAATAAATGCAAAAACATGTGATATTTTGTTCTATCGCAGTACACGTTCTTGTAAGAACGTATCTATACTCGTATTCAGATTTTAATTGCTTTTTGTTGTTATTTAATTCCAGAAAGCCTTTTTTACGTTCTATAATTTCGGAATTATAAAATTAATTAAGAACATATAAAATTTCTTAATAATTGAGTCTCAGAGGAAAAAATAAATAATAATATATCCCTCGGTTAATTTTAAGAGTATTTAAATAAAATATTAATTTAATCTTAGTTTCAAAAATATGTAATATTAAAATTTCAAAAATATTATGTTAATGAAATGTTAACGAAAATATATTAAATTGACATATAGTAAAATGAGATACAACAGAGGTGTGTGAATTGTGATTGGTGTTGAATTGTATTTAATCATCAGATCCGCTATAAGACGCGATCGCAGATTATTTTTCCTGACCCTAACGCCACGTGTAGATCTTACTCTACGAAACTCTACCGGCTGAGTTTACGACGTTCATTGATAAGCGACGCACGGACATGATTATGCTACTCGGAAACACAGCTGCAACTCGATGTCGCGAACAGGTAGCTCGGATGTTCAAGGGTGTGAGGGACTGTTATCAGAACTCGCTTGGGACGCTCAGCTCGGTAGCAAGCGACACCATGAGGAACGCGTTGCTCGCAGAGAGCTGTGACACGCTTCCCCCGCTATATTCCCGCCATAAACAACTACATCTCATTATATGTCAAGATTAGACCATAATTAGAGACAGTTTACCCGTCTCTTGTATACGTTACTAAAATACGTATACAATTTATTTAAAAAAATATATATTTTGATAAGTTCAGGCATCGAAATAATTTCTACAAATTCTGAAATATTCCCTATGTGTAACACCACGTGTTTCATGTTCACGACTTAATAATTATATACTTAACAATTAATAATAAGTATTATATGACTGTATGAAAAGAGAATAATAATTTTTTTACTAAATCTCACACCAGTTTTATTAAAAAATAATTGTTGTTTAATCATTACCATTCCCTAGAAAATGTTCAAGTTATTGACAATTTGTGTTTTTTTAACTAAAAATACACGTGAAATTTTTTTTAATTTAACAAATTATGAAAGAGGAACTATTATTTGTCACGATATGAAAATTATTTCTTCGAAAGAGTCGAGATTTTTTATTTATTCAGTCCGTTAATTATGCAAAAAATTCCTATGCAAATCTTGAGAGTTAGAAAAACAGGAAGCATAATTTAATGGTTTAACTCGAGAACTTGAGAAACTTTAACAATTAGAACAAATTAAACCGAGAACTTAAGAACCTCAATGATTAAAACAAATGCAAGTGACATGTGTACTTACCTGAAGGACATTCCAGCTTTATTTTGTGGATCATCGATCAGCAGGTATCAGATCCCTCGGAGCCGACCCGCCCGAATGAGAGACGCGCCAGATCTTTTGTTTACTTGTGTCCCTCGCAAAGTTGGGTGACGCTCACGCATGCGTGGTAAAACAACCGCTAGCAGACGCTATTGAAATTTCAGTCGCGTACATATTTTATTTTAATAAGGAGTATCGTCAGACCTTTCATCGAAAAGATATAAAAATTATAATTTTAACGGTAGGAAATCTCTTTTATGGAGTATATATATCACAATTTATGGATAGAGAAACGATCAAATTTATTAGTTCGTTGCGTTTAACTGGCTTATCACAAGAACTATACACATTTAACGCAAGGATTAGAGAAAGTACACGGAAAATTTTCCTAATGTTTAAATAAATAATATAAATTATTATAGACTATATAAATTATACATATTTTGTAATTTTAAATATTAATTCAATAAATAGTTTGCAGATAATAATTTGCAGATAATAATTTGCAGGGCACATTATGTGTAAAAATTAATGTATATAAAATTACACACAATACTAATATATAAAGTTAGCTAAACATACATATATATACCTATGCTTAATATAATATTTAATATGTACAAATGGTATTAAATAATACATAAATAATTTATACGATCAAGAAGCACTCTCTGAGCAGCATCAGAGCACGAGTCTGTGTGCTCGATCACGTGGTCAATGACGTCTTCACGCAAGCGCGCCATTGCACGGACTGTTGTGAGATTTCTCCCACAATCTTCCAACACTGATAAATCTTCCGATCTTCCGTTATCTTAGCGATGCGATGACAACGCCACACTATAGTCAATGAAACATTATCACCTCAAGCTTACCAATACTCGCTAATTTCGTGAGATATATATACTGATCACTTTTATGAATAATATATATAATTTATGTTTTTTATAATAATATAAAAAGATATATATGTATAATTTTATATGTGTAACGTGTAACACTAAATTATTTTTTTAAATAATAAAATTATAAAAAAAATTTTTGAAAATAGTTTTTTGTCAGAAAATTTATATAATAAAAGTTTAAAAATTAATTTTTTAAATATCTTTCATAACTGTAAAATCTGTTCTCTTTTTAATAGGGTAATGTATTTATTTTATTGCAGTTTAAATTTGTAAGGTATTTTATGATAAATTTAATAATAGCGTAATTTTTGTTGATATACGTATTATTCAATTTAGAAAAATAAAACTGTCATTAGAAACATTTAAAAAAGATAATTTCACACTGTTGTTTGAATCATTATACAGACCTTCTTAAACAAAATAATTTTTATCTAAAATCTATTTACTTTATTCTTAAAAAAAAATAATATACTTAAATCAAACACAATATATCAAAAATACAATAAATCAAACACAAAATAATTGAGTGTATATACTTAAATCAAACACAATTATTGGTTTGTCATCTTGTCATTATAATTTAAATAACAATATACATATATATACATAAATTATACATATATACACAATTTATATACAACAATACATGTATATAATACTATTTTACTATTTTATATTGTATGTATAATTATATATTATTATATATATTCTGAAGATGGACAGATGGACAGATCTATCCAAAATATTGTGTTTACAATATACCTGACCTAAAAATACTAAACGAGAGAGAAAATATCGAATTATCTCCTATTCTTATCTGCGAATTTGCCCCGAAATTCCTATCACAGAATATCATAAAATAAATTTAAAAAAGAAAACAACATTCTTACCTTTTTTCTTTCCGTTTCTACGATATGTAACTCAAAGAATATTGCAAAAAATTATATTAAACATCGATTTTATTGGTTTGTCATATCGATTAAGGCATGAGTTTTGAAATTATAGAAAATGGGAATTTTATAAGCACGGATCACGCGTGATTCTGTTTCTTAAGTGGTCGATTTGTAGTCGGCAGGTACCGGATTCGATATCGCGACCCTCATTCCATATATATCTCAAGTCATAACAGGCTGTTTCAAAGAGTTAAAAGATTTCAGATGAAAGAGATCTTAAACCGTTTCTGCAACAATGGAGCTTATACATGTTAGATAAAAGTAACAGCAACTTTATCTTAAGTCTTAAATTACAGGCTTTAATTGTTTACAACATTTCACACGTTGAAATTTTTGTCAATTGACGACAATCTTTTGTTACCTATTATCTCCATATTCGAACCGCTCAACGCCTGACTGGCCAAGTGTAATTATCACAAGTCAAAATACAATCCTGGCAATCGTCAGTATCATCGCAGATTTCTGTCCTTCTTTTTCTCTCTCCTTCCACCCCCATATCTTTCCTTTCTCTCTATTTTTCTTTTCCTTCTGAGAATGCGTTCACTACTTTTCCGAAGATGATCGATTGTAATCGGTACGGCAAAGAGAATTCGAACGATAATCACAAGAGCCCCACCCAGAACCAAGTTTCCATATTGGTCATTTGTCGTCTCCAAGAAAAGCAAAAAATAGAAATTATAAATGGGGTTATCTTTTATTTGTTTCGTTTTCTGTATCAATCAGTATTATTAGACTCATATTTTTTATATTTGCTCCGCTTTTGTTTGGTGGATTTAGATAAACTGTCAATTTTTCAGTGTTGAACATTCTACTGAATATCATTACAGATAAATAAAAATAAACAAATAAATAAATATAGTATAACTAGACATTGTATATTTGTTTCTTCCTCACGTATAGTAAACTCCATCATAGCTTCTGCAAGGAGGCATTTTATCACGTTTTTATACTTAAAGTCTCGAACACTCACGTAAGTCCCGTTATTAATACCGTGTCAGAAAAAATTCTACAATGGCAATACTAATTAGTCATCATGCGATGCTCCGAACACGTATTAAGGCTCCTGTTTCCTCAGTAACCATATCAAATTATGACGTCAAAGAAATGAATTCTTTTCTCAGAATATATGTCGAAATAATATTATCATATACGTAACGCTCCGTTTATTGATAGAATATTTTATTGATGAAATATATCACAAATTTTCTTGTTCACATTATTTTCCAGTAAGAAATTTAATGTGTGTCCCATATTCTAAAAACTATCACAGGGAAAATAACTATTTATTAAACCAACAAAATGAAAATAAAGTTTTTAGTGTATTTTACCAATTTATTATATCATCCATCGAACATGCATGGTGGAATAAAAAAAAATATTATTTTATGTTGATAAAAAGATTTATATTATTTTTTCGTACTGTCTCTTTGCACCTTAATATGGTTACATTGATAAAAGAGGCGTCTTAAATTACTTGTTTAATTATTCAAAATATATTTCACATGTTATCCCACACAGCATACATATGAAAAAAAAGTCTAGAAAATATCTCGAAGATATATTTAGGAGATATCGGATATCTTCGGAACATCTTCTGAACGTCTTTTTGATATGCTTGCTGTGTGGGATTAGAGCGTATGAGTGAGAAACAAAAAGATTTTTCCATCTTTCTTTCCCCGGGTAACGGGGATATAGTTAACCCTAGACAGACTCACTTATTTTTCTCATACGTGAATGACTCACTGGGGTAATACGTTATAACTTGTACGTTACGTTATAACGTACGTACGTTACGTTATAACTTGTACTTGTTACGTTATAACGTAATACCCAAACTTGTACCGCGTGTATAATATTTTCAGAATGTTCTTAGAAAACTTTATAATAAATAATTTTGTTTGTTGTTTAATAGGGAAGACGATAGTGTCACCAATTTGCGGTAGTAAAAAAAAAACAGTAAAAAAATTTCGAAAAACAAAACAAAGAACCAAAAATTTGGCTGAAATGATGCGAATTTGAATTTCGCGTGGGGTAACGTATTACCCCAGTGAGTCTGTCTAGGGTTAAATATGAGGCTATAGCTATTCTGTTAAAAGAAAGCTTAAATTTATCAAAAATGCAGTATAAATTGTATCAAAGAGTCCGCAGTATACATTTATAGAAATAACTGCGGTGGTGGGGAAAATATAGATGATAACGACGATTAGATGCAATTACGTTTCGTTACTGCCGCACGCTTATTAGATGACCGCCGGTTAGTCATGGGATTTCCAAGTTAATATTATCCGATATTAAGTACTCGAATATGTCGCGAATGTCGCGATGTCTGCAGTGAAGATAATTATCATTCTTTTGCCTACTGGAAAAAATTAGTTCGGCCAGATGTTCAATTATTCAAATATTGTTTAATCAAATATTGGTTTATCTGCACAAACGTCGTTACTAGTATCCGCTTGTATTGATTAACGCGCAGTATATAAATGTGACAGTTTGATAGCTGCAACAATCAACAATAACAAAACGCACCGGTCACGTTTGGCTCACGAGAGTAGCATTAGAGAGTTCTAAGAAGCTTGTATTTTATCGTCTTAATTTACCCTGCGGTAAGCCGCGACTACTAAGTTTTAAGTGCAGACGCTTGCGTGTGATGTCATGCCTGAATTATTTAATTTTTCAGTACAATGAACACAAAAGACAGACATCCATGTATGTTCCAGGAAAGATTCTTTCACCGTGTAGTTTTATTATGATGTCACTGAATACCGAAGAAGAAAAAGAGAAAAGATTTCACATTTGGTGATCTATAAATCTATTTTTTAGTATAAATTTTTGACAAAATTAACTTTATTAACTAATTGAGATATTTTATATTCAAAATGAAGAAGAGAAGAAGAAAGGAAAAGATACATTTATAATTAAATATAAAAAAATGATGTAATTATGGTAATATTACTCAATGAGACACATAATTCTGTTTGCTTTGACAAGCGTTAATTAATATGGATAACCTTTAGAGTAAAAGTTATTTAAAATTAAATCTATTAAGAGAAAATCAGATACAAAATTTTCAAGACAAAAGAAAAAGTCTCTCTTTATTCTGAAAATTGAAAAGCTCCTCCCTGTTTTGAAAATTTTTTTATCTGATTTGTTTTTCTTTAACTGACTCAAATAGTCTCTGCTTAACCCTAACAATATATCTAAGTATGTCAAAAATATTATTACGCGAGTAGCTATATCACAACTCGCAGTTGCATCTGCATTTTTCATGTTTATTATTATTAACTCGAGCAGAGTAAGCGTAACTGGAGGCCTGTAGACGTGGTCAGTGCGAAGTTCTTAATTGCGGCCGTCATTGTCTTTATTTCCTCACCTTGCCGTCACTCGGTTCGTCTTGCGCATTCGCTTATATTCTCTCTTATACTTTTTTGCATCTTCATCTTTTGTTCTTTCTTCAAGCTTCATTTTATTGCATTTGCAGTTCAATAGTACTTTGTAACATACTTTTTTCCTTATAAATCCCTAGAAAGACTTGTTAGGGCAAATAAAACACATATACCGTGTATATTATTATTACACCCGTTAGTTTTCTATGAAAATACGTCATCAACATATGTATACAAGTTCATTTAAGTTAAACGCCGCGATAAATATATACATATCTACAGCGTATCGTGCCGACTGACAAAAGATGAAGGCATCGCGGTGATAAACACGTATGTGCTTCATTCTGTTCTTCAGTATGCTTGTGTCGATCGTAGGCGACGGATGTACATTGTCGTGCACGCGTTCCTCTGAACTCGCATGCTCCGGATATATTAATAACAAGAGACGAAACACGCTATTTTAGACGAAAATAAATTTTATCTCACGACAGAAATTATTTTTTATTAATCCCGAAAAGTGAATTCTAATTCGCGTTCTACGTTAATCATTGAAATTTACAAAAAGTGAAGTTTATAGAATGCGTGTGTGAAACGAGAAGAACGTATTGAATTAATGGGCCAAAGTGTAATTTAAATTGATAAAATGTGTTAATTATAATATAATAAAAATTTTGGTGGTTGTGTTCGAAAGTTAAATTATAAAGCAAGGATTACCCAGATCAAAATGAAGTACGTTTCTTTCGAAATATTGATAAAAAAGATCGATAAATAACATTTCATATATTTATTGATAAGATTTTAAAACTTAAAATTATATTAAACTGATTTAGGAAACCGCGTAATTAGCTATTAAGTGAATTAATGAAATTTTTAGTATTATTGAAATAGAAAGATTTGAATTAGAAAGAAATAGAACGAATTTTAAGTAAAAAATCATTAACAGAGATAAATTCAAGATATTGCTTAACAAACAGATTACAAAATAAATTTTTGCTGCTTTCATGTTACACTTATTCAACAAAAATCATGTAGCGTGCAGATAAAAATCTTTATTTGATAGAAAGTGATCTGATTAAATTAGATTTTGTCAGATAAAAATAAAAATTAGATTAGGTTATCAATTTCAAATATATTAAAATCTCAATCAAATGTATGTTTTATTGTCTAAATTTATTGAATTCTCTCTATATAGAGATTGATACATTTAAGAGTTTTTTCGGAACTAAATCGAGGTTTCCTCTTGACATTTCTATTTTGATTTCAAAATAAAACGTAATCTGCTGCATGTATCCACTCTCTTACCGCAGGACAGGAGTGCGGAAAAATGATGGGACTCGGAGACAAAAGAGCGAAAGAGAAAGAGTGAGGATAGAGAAGGTCTTCTTATAGTTCTCTGCCTTTAGGGGGGAAAAAAACTCGCCGGACAGGTTTTAAAGCGGGACAGGACCGGTGTGGGATATTTAACGTCTCCGTACATCGTAAATCTTCGAAAATGTACAATTAGGTGAATCGCGTCTATTCCGCGAATGCGGAAAGGCTTCTCACGGTTTTCTTTCGGTACTTTTTTTCCCACGGGTGTAACCGATCGATTCAGACAGAATCTTTACCCTTTTACGCGTTACGTCACATCGCAACGCAGAATAAGCGCGGTCACTCGGAGCACAAAACAAAAGACACAAGTCACATCTCGGCGCTATTATTTCCTATCTGAGTCCAATTGGCTGAAATAGCATCCTCTGCGATGATTAAAGTGTTTATTCATACAAACGTGCCGTATCACACCGATAACAAGACAAGATCTTGTCCAATTGACCGTAATAAAACTCCGATTATTAGAATATCGTTTAGTTAAATCAGGCATACGCTCTCTTTGAGACTGTAGACGCAATACTTTTTAGAACACATATATATAAATTTGCAATATATAAATTTAAATAAATATAAAACAGATAAGCATTATCCGAATTTAAATACATGAACGTGTGACATGTAACTCAATTGTTTTATATAGTTAAATTAACGATATTTTGAGTAAGAGCAGTGATTATAGGAATGGTTAAAAATGATTCACATTGAGTATACTTTGACACAAATTATACGAATTTAACAGTGTGTAATGTAATCTTTAGATTGCTATAGTCTTTAGTAAAAGAAGATGAATTCTCTATAGAGTGGAAGCATCGATGAACTAGAGAGCAAAAGAATTCGACATGTACCTCTTACGAAGAGGATGGTTTCCTGACGTGTCGTAAAACTGACGCGAGATGAATTGTACTCTCCACACGTCTCGTTCCGCCAAATCACAAAGATGCATATGAACATATAAATCGTACTCTCGTCGAATTTTCATAAAGAGTAATAATTCTCGCGCCGAGAGAATCGTTCGACTTCCGCGATGACGTCCATGCTGTCCGGGGAGGAGAGCAACACGGCGAGGATGAAGCAAAAGCTGATGAGGGACGCGCCTGCGAAGGAGGAGACGAGGTCTTTCCTCAACTTCTCGCGGGAGAACCTGAGCATCTCGCACTCCGACCTCGAGCAGGGCTTCAACCGATCGCGGCTCCTGAGACCGAGCAGGACCACGATCCTGAGCGTGGCCGCCCTTCTGGCCGTCGTTCTCTGCCTCGGCCTTCAGAGCTGGAAACTGTTGTCGAACACGCGCAAAATCGAGCAGCTGAGAAGAGACGTCGATATCCTGAAGCATCGGTTTCTGGAGCAGGATCTCATGAACGAGTTGAAGGCCTTCGAGGAACAGGTAAGTACCTTCGGCAAGTGAAGCGAGTTGGCTCGCTTGACCGCTGAATCCTTCCTCTCTCGTCATTCGGGAGAAGAAAGAGCAAATTACGTTTCTTTTTGTCCTATTCGCGAATTTAGCCAATGATCGTCGCGACGTGCGCCGGCACGAGAAAATTTAAGTAATGAACGAGCCATTGAACTCTCCATTTTATATGTGAATCCTTACGTATATATATATAAGATAGACGTGACTTATCTCTCCGTCCTTTACTTCGATCCATCCTTCCTATATAATAACCTTTTTTTTTTTAATTAAAGAAAAATAAACAGAGTTGGATTAGCGATTTTCTATAAGATTGGTGGCTTTCGCATTTCGAATAAAATATAAATGCAAAGCGCCTCGAATTATTTTGATTTTAATAACAGATCTAAAGTTAGATTTTTTTTTACTAATTGTGAAGAGAAACAGATATATAGTGAAACAAGTTTCTCTCGAAACATCACTTGCTGGCCGATACTGAAGAAATGCATTGAAATCTTAAATATATGACCAAAGGGGAAAGCGCATAACGGGTTTATTGGACAATTCTTTCAAATTGTAAAACAGGAAAGAAAAGAAATCGAGGTTGTGTGCTTACTGATCGCAGAAATATCGCGTTAATATTTAATTAGTATTGGAGTAAGGCTCTCTATATGAATTGAAATATTTTTCAGAAATATTGAAAAAGTCATCTTTTCCAGAATCTTTTATAGTTGTAAATTCTGAAATATATTCTGAGATTTCTTATATTCTATAATTTCCGAAGAAAACTTATAAAATGTGTAGAAAAGTTTAAGATATTTAAAGAATCTTTATAAATTTAAATTATGAAAAACTCTTAAAAGAGAAACCAAAATAAATAACTGAAATAAGAATAAAAAAGTATGAAAATTTCTTAATTATTTATTATTTAGTAATAACTCAATATTCGATTCCACTTATTGCACCGATAATAAAAGTTTGATTGATTCACGAGACTCTTTGACTGTATACACAAATACATAATTAAATTATTATATGTATATATTATATATTAGATATAGGAAAATTTGCGCAGTTGAAGTTGCTTCAGTCAATAACAAAATTTCTATCTTTATCGGGATTCCCCATTACACAGACACACAAAGCATTGTTCATGCCCCTTTTAGACGCAGCAATTAATTTAATTGTCTTCCAAAAGGAAACCATACCACAATTGCTTATTATTGATGCATTTCCTCGTATCGGACGTTTGTCACTAATGGACAATACCGATTTAACTACGTGATCATAATTACATCGCTCGCGACGGAAAATTTTTGTTACACACAGACCCTGAGAACCTCGGGAAACATTTTTACATGCGAATATACAACGCGTTGCAGCTATACGCCGAAGAGTCTACCGAGGATAATGATCCAGGCGAGGCGGACATTGATAACGCCGATTACGACTCTAATTACGACGATGATGGTTCCGCATCGCACGACTATTCCGGCGACTACCACACTCCGTTGACTTACGGCGCCAGGTCGTCGGATTTCCTCGACGTTACGACCACGTCGATACCGATACCCACGTCCCCGGACCCCGGCGCCAATGAGGACATGGTCAAGCTGCTGGCAGCCTTGCGCAAGGTCGAAGCGAAGCACTTCGAGAGGAACGTACGAGAGAATCACAAGTGAGATATTGGCAATGTATAGTAGCATTTTGTAATAAAACAGGTTGATTGAACGAAGAAGAAAAAAGGGTAGATTTGTAGTTATTGGATCTAAGACTTTTCTACAAGTCCGATATTAACCAATCGCGTTTAATTACGTTTATTGCACGCAGAAGTATCGAGCGGGAGCGTCCTAAGGGAGAACACAAAAGGCAATCGAGTCACGAAGAGAAGACGAGCGACGCAAACAGCACCAGTCACAAATCCGATGTCGTCGTCAGGGAGGCCACGAGTTTGGGATACGTCAAAGAGAGTGTCAAATCGAAGCGATCCGTGAATGATGGTTTGACTGACAACCCCATGAGAGACGCAACGAACGAAAGGCGACGTAATAACGGAAGAATCGTTGTATCCAGAACGCGTTCTTATGCGAGCGGCGAGAGCGACGTGAACGACAATCCTGGGACGGAATCACCGTAAGTAAAGGTCACCCAGCAAACACCAAGTAAAATGCAACTTGTGTGCAAATTAGAATTTCCTACTCAATACTGTAAATGCAATATAACACATGTGTTATTTGTTGAGTAGAAAATTCTAACTTGCATGTTATTCGATGCTTGCTGGGGACCCTCGAATAATACGGTAAACAAATCTTACTTTTTAAAAGTTTTTTTGAATAATTCCCTAAAACCAAATTTATATTATTAGGGATTATATTGCCCAATTTTATATGGATCTGGAGTCTTGAATATATTGTACGGTTTTCAATAACACGGAACCAATTAATCGTGTTAATCGAGGTATTTACATGAGCAGATAAAACGTGAGCAATTTTTCGTTCAAATGTCGGCTGAGCGTGACAAAATTTTAACGAGAATGTTGAAAATTCGAGAAATCTCTTAACAAATTTCTTTCAACCTTATTAAGCTGACTGGCTTTAATAAGCTGAATTCTTAGAAGTGTATGACAATCGTCAAGATTAAATTAGACCAATTGAACCTTCAAGAAATAGATAGAGAGACCGATGTAAAATTTGACATTTTTAATCAAAGGACTCCACAATTCTTATGGAAAATGAGTGACATTAACTTTTGATCAACATCACAATAAAATAGCGAAGCTACAGCCAATTTTGCCAAAAGCCATTTTTTTGTAAGAATTACGCGGAGTTCTTTATTTATCCTGTGTTAAGTCGACCGTTTTCTGCGACAGACATCCCCCGAAAAAGTATCACGCTCTGGAGACGATTCCCTCGGCGCGCCGTGACCGAAACGAGGAGACCACTCAGCCTGACAGTTATGGGAGCGATAGCACGGAAATTGCAGACAACAGAAGAATCAGCTGGCGAAGTCGCGACGTCTCGGGCAACAGAACCGAGATTCGCCGGCCCGTTCAGGTGGGTAGTAATTGCCAGGGGGTCGCGTCGCACACGGTAGATAAGAGCCGAGCATGAAATTCTTCACGGTGGTCGAGTGAACAACACAGAGCGTTGTGATTGAATTAGAACCACGAAGTGGCTGCACGGGAATATCGCCGGAGATTGACTCGAAGACATTTGCGTGCACCACGGCAGGTTTACGCGATCCACTACGGGGCGGACAGCAGCCTCTTCTCGACGCAGGACGAGCACACCGGCAACGGCAGGGCGCGGCACTACAACGGCATCTTCAGGGCATGGCAGCCGAGCGAGTGGGTCGCCGATCTCGGCATGAGCAGGCACTTCACGCTCGCCGGCGACGGCAAGCTCACCGTGCACGAGCCGGGATTGTATCTGGTGTACGCGCAGATCCACTATCTGGACGAGCACGACGAGAACGGCTTCCACATGCTGGTGAACGGCAAGCCTATTCTGCAGTGCATGGTAAGGATGAAAATGTAACGCTGAGAAAGGTACTTGTTGCACTGTTAAATATTAAAGAACGAAATTTAATCCAGTACCTTGAGTTAAATAACATTTTGTTATTTTTATCTACCATGTGTGTCGAAATTTATTATTTTTACTCCATTGATTTAGTTAAATTAACATTGTTTTAGTTAAATTAACATATTGTGTAGGAGCAGTGGCGTCCTACAAGATTAAAAATAACAGTGTAGTTGTAATGCGATAAAAATTGGCATAAACATATATCGAATGCTGTACACTTAACAAGATGTACAGAAATACAAAATAACAAATACAATTTTCAGGTGTACAGCCCGGGTATGGGACACAAGAGCCGCTCGTGTTTCTCAGCCCAAGTGACCGTTCTTCAGGCAGGCGATCACTTAATCCTGAAAGATATCGGATCAGCGAGATACACTCTTTTCCAGCATGATAAAAGTTTCTTCGGCTTAGTAAAAATTGGTGAACCCAGACAGCAACAGAGACATCCACCGACACGCCAGTAATTTTAAACGCTGTAGAATTATCAGCGCTAAAAAAGTGATATGCGATTTGTAGTCATTGATTTCCTCTATCTTTAAAAGTTATCTGTGAATTCACACAATTTGTAATATAATACATCTAATGTAATATAATACACTTGCGGGTCATACTGTTTCTTATTGTTAGTATAAATTTGTTTTGTAGGCTGCATGATCTTTACTGTAGGATTTTTTTATATTTTACTATTACGTTAATTATACTTGCTACGAATTGCCACGAATATGTTTAATTAATATTAAAGGTATTATAAAGTATTATATACGTATATACGACAGACACTATAGGTATAAAATATTTATATATAAGAGAAAATAAAAAATATATTCTCTGCTTTATATATGTACATATAAAAACAAAATTTTCGTAAATTATACCAATCAAATCCAGAACCTTTCTGTAACTTTCTTATTAAAATATTCTATAAGACTTATAACAATAAACTGCTTTTAAATATATCATTTATTTTATTATAAAATAATATATTTTTAACAGATTTATTAAAATTAAAATATTATTTTATTGAAATATTGTTACAAGACTTATAATAGTAAACCAGTTTTTAAAAGCAACACATTTTATTGTAACTCATTTCTTTAACACAATATAACTTTGAGCGAGGACTTCCAATCGGGATCAAGTCTCCCGGTGTATTCATCAAATCAACAATGAAATTCGGTCTCATAAGCTTGATTGGGTAGATTATCGATCGACAATCTTTTGAGAGAGATATTTTTTCCTCAAATAATCCTCCTTTATTTATTGAATCTTCCATCTGCAAGACACGCATTGAATTATTAATATGTAATCTATTAAAAGAAGCAACTTTAACGCAAGTGATACACATATTACTTGGGGTATGGCTATCTCGATCCACGAGACACCATACTCTCCGCGTACGAGAGCTGCTGGAAGGCATATCCTATCGGCTATCGCTTTGAAGAGCAAAGCTCGCTCGAGATAAGAGCCTACGCGAAGTTGCCCGAGCGGAATCACGCTCGTTTCCAAGCATTCTTTGATCTGCTTCAAATGAACCTCAAGCTGCCGGTCGATACATCCAGTTGCCGTTGAATCGACACCGGACATTTGACGCGCCACGAACCGAGCTAACATCTTTGCGCGCGAAGAAACATACTGGATATTCATCGATCCAACATCTGTTTTTCTCTCTTTTGATCTGCATAAAAGATTGCTTGTTACGTAGAAATAGTAAATGAGATATACAAATTGTCATTTCAAATAAGATTTTTGAAAATTCTACTAACACATCTTTTGGTTCCGTTGCTAAAAGAATACTTTTAAAGAGTTCTACGTATTCGACAAAATGTGGATCACATTGCAACCGACCGAATTTTGAGTCAACCCACGCATTAATGTCTTCTGCAAACAAAGACATTTCTTTTTTAAGATAATCCCTTTTTTTACTAGCTTTCTACATTACTCGTACAAAACATAAAGTCTTATTACTTTCAAAAGTCTCGTTTTGTAAAGTGCTCGACCTTGGTAATCGTTCGTAGTTTACTACATAAATGGGCTCTAAGGGACAAAATTTAAATCGGAAGACGTCATCCAATATGGGAAATCTAGAACAGATAGTTATGGAAACAATACAAACGGTAATGTGTCAATTTCGATTAAATTGGATTGATCATACAACTTTTATTATTAAAAAGTGAAAAATATATGTACGGGCATACGTTGGTTCTTGAGACATAAAATCCATCCTGAGTAAGATCGTGTAGAGACAAACGTCCCGTGAGAGCAAATTTGACCGGTAAATGCGATTTAAGAAGAATCTCGATGCAAGTGTCCCATAAAGGAATCACTCTTGAGAATAAACGATTATTCAACATGCTGCAGAATATGAATTACATGATCGCTACGAGAACTCAATATAATAATTTTCAATCGGTATATTTCGAAGTTTAACATTATTTCTCATGAAAGAAAGATATCTTTTCCCCAACAACGTTATAAAACTGCAAGAGAAAGCGTCGAACTTACTGTGAAAGATACTTATTTTCTACGAAGGACTTCGCTACTGTTAAATCTGCAGAAATTGCTTGTACGACCTGTAGCGCAGCGTTTCTTACTGAAATTGAATGGGCGTCAGTAATGAGAGCGAACATTCTTTGGGGTCCATTTGCTTTAAGAAAATAATATCTTCCATTCTGCTCTAAGCATAGTGCCGAAAGTAGATTGCAGCAAGCGATTTTAAATTCGTCGATAAACGGATAGGTTGACTAAAAGATCAATACTTCTTAATACTGTATAACTGTATATGGATTTTGAAATTTGATATTTTTCTGTAAACACCTTGAATGTTATGATTGAATGTTATCATCAATGATCGATGCTGTAACAATGACATACATATAATTGTAACCAATTGCATTTGAACAGTTACATGTATGTACATGTTACATATTTGTCTCAAAATTCGCGTTTATTATACACTAAAAGATATTTAAACAAATGATTAAAACATATGACAAACAAATTAAAACATATGACTAATTGTAAGTCTAATATTGTTTTCAAATTTCTTCAAAAATATGAAAAGTTTTTAAAAAGTTCGAAAATACATAACAATAATTTGTTTCATCAGAGTATTGTCAAAAATATAATCTTTAATTGAGCTTTTAAACGATAAGTCGAAATCAGCGCGGCAATTCAATGTGTTTAAAAAATATCACAAGAAAATAAGATGATATTTATTTTTTACCTCTAAAAGAGAACAAATTGTATCAATAGTGTCAAAATTAATCAAGGTATCTCTGAGAGTTAGAAGACGTGCTATAGCAAGCAGAGCTTCAAGAGCAACAATACAAGTTTCTACAGGAACTTGTTCTATCGAGAATTTTAACAATTGCCACAGATAATCCTTAAAGAACGACATTATTATTTATACATTTACTAAATTTAACGCACATATGTTACCCCAGATAGTTGAAAATTTGCGCGTATTCTGAAGATATTTTGCATAAAATATCTCCACTCTACTCAATTTAGAAGCTACTCTAAATAAATATTTAAAGAGAACAAATTTACAAAATATAATTACTGGCCCATTAATACTTAAAAAGACACTGCAATTTTTAATATCGCTCATCAATAACCGTTTGATCGCGAAACTTGCGGCGTGTCTTGCGGACCACTGCAAGTCCTCTTTTCTCAATAAGCCTGAAATAGTATTATATCATTTTTTCCAACTTTTTTCTTTACGTGTAAAAAATCCTTATTTATGTTATTTATTTATGTAACCTAAAATAGTTTTGACAGCCTCCGTGCTCGCGAGTTCTCTTGCAGCGGGATTAAGTAGCACCATTTCCGCAATTCCATAACAAGTAACTTCCGCAATGTCAGATTGCATTGATTGTTGTAAAGCGTCTATTAAACATTCAACAATCTTGTAGGAATGTAAAACCTATTTTAAAACAGTAATTATAAATCGAGTACAATATCAGTTTAATGTAATATTTTATTAATTTTCAAAGAAATGCATTGTCTTCTATGTGCACATGTTTTTCATTTTACAAAATTACTTTTCTTCCTTTGGAGGTATTTGCGATATGTACAGCGACTTGGAGCGCTTTTGCAAAAACTCTTGGATTTTCTGAATGTTTTATGTAATTTAATATTTGTAAGATACTTTCGCTGTCAATAAGTTCATCCACGATAACTGGATTCTCGGCAGCAAAACATAATATTTCTAAAGCTTTAATGTGCAAATCATTCCACTCATCATTCTAGATAACAATTGTTAGTATTAATAATTAAAGTTGAATAAGGTTAAAATGTATATTATTATAGTTGTTCCGTACAAAATATCTTTTACTTTAAAAAAATCTAGTAGCGCTTCAACTCCGTTTGTTTCGTAAAATAAAGATTGTATATCTTCATCTTTATTTCTACCGATCATATCGGCAACTACGTCTAACGCAAGATGTTGAATCTCTGGATACGGTGACTCGAAGTGTTGATACAACAAAGGAAAACTAAATTTCTAAAGACAATGAAAATTGTGAATTGAGCGATCTCAAAACTTTTCGTACAGCATTATTGTAAATACAACAAACCTCGCTTTTCGAAATTTTACGCGCAGCTACGGGATCCTGCATTAAATTATGTAGAATCTCGAGATTATGCTTCTTTACATCTGGATCCGGCGATTGTAATCCCTCAAAAAGAAACTTCACGTTCGAGCAATAGTTTGCTAGAAGAGCATTCCCATATGGATCTTCGGATAGCTTCGCGAGCATCGCAGAAAGATATTCTTGCATGAAGGTATCTTTCTCGCTCATTAATAGCTTTGCAAAATACCCTATACAATCGAATTCGATCAAATAACTCGTCATGTCTGGCACTGCCATCAATTCTGTCAATAGTTTCCCAGCAAATCTGTATTGCAGTATGCATGAATATTAGTTACATCAGATATATTTGAGAAAGTTAAATTAGCTTTGTTACGCTTAACTATGTTAAGCTTTTATAGTTTTACATTAACTCTATAATTATACTAAAAAAAAATAAATAAATAAGAAAGAAGTTAATGGTTTTCCATAGTTTTTGGGGTGTTGAATATATACGATTCTATTTATATATTATCGCTCGAAAAGAAAGTCATTTTAACAGGTATTATATGTATAAGTTTAATATTAACTATATAAACTTAATATTAGAGTTTGAGTATTAAGTATTGAGTATTAGTTTTAGTATTAATTTTTATGTTATAAGGTAAATGTCCCTATATTTGTGAGCATGACCCTTTGTGAGCACTCGCGGACTTTTATTAAACTAGTCAGAAGTTTTAACTAAGTAATTGATCTTCGAAAAGGATATATTTATCATGTTTTGCGATTATCTATAAGCCACGGTTTGATATATGGTTTCAGTGATATTTGACTACACAGAAAAAAGAATGTAAATCTTAATTAATTTGAAAATATCTTTAGTTTTAACGTGGAAATTTTGAAATGAGATTATATTGCGTTAAATTAACTTACTTGAAAAAAATATATATATAAATACTTGCTTGAAAAAAACTTGCTTGAATGAAGTCATATTATATAGTGTAATAAAAAAAAAATGTTGAAATAAAAAATTGGAATTCTTATAAGACGATATAGATTGTTTCATATAACCAAGATCACTATATAAATCTTAAATTCTTATAAGAATTTCAACTTTTTATTTCAACATTTTTTTGGGGAGGGGGGGTTGCATTATATACTTATAAAAATGTGAAATAAGGGGCTCGTGTTCCATCGGCGTGCACCATCAGCGGCAGCAGAGAGGAGGATGAGAGTGGTCATGCCCGCGCGTTTTGGCTGTTACCAAATCCTGTATAGGTAATGTGCACGATTTTTTGGTTCTCTTCCGTTAGGTTCACAATTTTTTTTTTTTTTTTTCCAAATGGGAAGAGAATTGAAAAATCTCGTGGACATAGCACGGAAGAGAACCACAAAATCGTACACATTACCTACAGGATTCGGTAACAGCTAAAAAGCGGGCATGACTAATCTCGTCCTTCTCTCTGGTGGCAGATCGAGCCATCGAGCGCATGTTTATTGTTTACCGTCACGTTAGTAGTTTATCACAGCACAGTCACAGTTTTGTTACGTTGTCAAAAACAAGTGTTGGAGAACAATTTTGCGCAAGACTATCAGTGAACAATTAAGGAGCGTTGTGCTATTCGCGGATTCTGAAAAAGGTTGCTAGTTTTAAATATATAAGCGAACGTTACAAAATGGTACAACAAAACACGCATGTTTCCATTTGTGACTGGCTCAAGAAAATTAGTCATAACAGTAAATTTCACTGCTTTAGAAAAAAAAATTATAATTAATACTCATCTCCATACGCTTCTAGACGGGTGTGAGTTGTATTTTTACGAGTAAACGGAAAAATATTCGATGTATTCTCGAGGGAAAACTATTGCGACCACGCTATCATTTGAGGTTAGGTCGAGTCACTAAACGTGCGTTCCACTTAACGCCCGCAAACTCCCGCAACACTCGTGAGCATCATCCTTATTTAACATTTGACAACAAGGATGAAATGATTCTAAGGCCGGTATTCATAGTCAGATCTTATATATAAGATCTGGAGCCCTATTATCGAATCGCTTTCATGTAACTCGCATGCGAAATTCAATGCTTTTCAAATAAAATGTCGCATACGAAAATCATTAGGGCAGGCTCGAGAATACGGTCCCTACCGGCCTTAGAATCATTTTATCCTTGTTGTTTGTCAAATGTCAAATAAGGACAAATGATGCGAACGTTGCGGGCGTTAATAAGTGAAACGCACTAACCCTAACTGGGACATCGTGGTTTGTATCGATTTGTGGCCACGGCTTCAAATTACTTACATACTTATTCAATTATTGAGTGATTTCTTTATTTATCAAATACAATAAAATATTTTATTCTAACGAGGTCACTTGACCATTCATCCCTAATTAGAAAACAACTAATGTAATAATCCAATTATAGAGCAAAAACGAGATCACTATAAGTACACGAAAAGTCTGTTTTGAAAACATTTTTTATTATTTTGCGTGGAAATTATAACGAGAATGTTTTTTCCTATTTCCGAATTTTAATAGATACTTATATTCACGAGATTTTGAATTCTGATTTGTAGATTGAAGTTTCAATTCAGCATAATGGGCAAACTCAGAAAAAAATGGTCAGACGAAGAACTCATGAAAGCACTCGCTGATATTCGTTCTGGACAGTCAATAAATAGTACTAGCAAATCGAGTGGTATTCCTAAATCAACTCTAATGTCAAAAGTGAAAGGAAATCGGCCAATTGGACGGAAACCAGGTCCTCCAACTATATTATCTACTGAGGAAGAGGCAAAAATAGCGCGCTGGATGCTTTATCTCAGTCAACGAGGCTTCCCAGTCACAAAAACTCAACTGATTCATAGCGTTACTTATTTAATCAAACAATTGGATCGAGAAACACCGTTTACTGATGGACGACCAGGGCGTCATTGGTACGAAGGGTTTTTACGTCGGCATCCAGAGATTTCTATTAGTGCACCTCAAACCTTACCTAAAAGTCGAGCGTCAGTGACAGAACTGACAGAAGATATTCTGCACGGTTGGTTCAAAGAAGTCAAGCAGCATTTAGTTGAGAAGCAGCTAATAAACATCGATGGATCCCGGGTATTTAATTGCGATGAGTACGCTTTCTGTCTTTCTCCGAAAAATAACCATGTTAATCTAGTCAAAAAAAGAGATAAGGCAGTTCATAACTTAACGCAAAATCGTGAGAAGGAATTCTTGACGGTGCTATTCATGACGAACGCTACGGACGCATTGATTTCCCCAATGATAGTTTTTCCGTATGAAAGAATTCCTTACAGCGTATCGCAAAGTGTACCAACTGATTGGGGTATTGGAAAGTCGGAAAACGGATGGATGACAGCCGAAACTTTCTATAAATATATAAGCAACATCTTTGAGCCGTGGTTGACAGCACAGAACATCGAGAGACCGGTTATTCTGTATGTCGATGGACATTCTTCACACATGACGTTACCGGTTGTCGAGTTTTGTATGAATCATCAAATAGAGCTTAGAGCATTGTTACCGAACGCAACACATCTGATTCAGCCGCTTGACGTTGCTCTGTTTAGGACGTCGCTTGAATCGAGCTGGAGAGACTGCATAAATGACTGGCGAGTGCAAAACCACAGAAAATTACGAAGAGAAGATTTTGGCCCGCTCCTCAAAATCGCTATTGAACGCGTAAAACTTCCAAAGGTGATGAGCGATGGTTTCAGGAAATGTGGCCTTTTTCCTTTTTCAGCCGATGCACTCCAATACAATCAACTGCCGCAAAAAACGAAAAAAAAAACTATGACTCCAGTGACAGCGGAAAATCATTTATTGTTTTTTGAGAGTACCATCGATGAAAATTTATTGGGCGAATTTAGACGTGCTAATGAAACTGGAACCTATAGCGGCAACGTTAAAAACCTTGGCCTTTTTTTTTACTGGCAGAAGATTTTGAAATTATCAGGTAAATAAAGATAAGAAAATAAAAAAAATTTGAAAAAAAAAAAATATATATATATATATATATGTATATAGAGGGGTAAAAACCAGAGTGGTGTAAGTCAAATTTTTTAAAATATTTTCTCGTGTGCATAGATACAAATTTATATATGTATTGAACAGATTGCATCTATGCACACGAGGCATATTTAAAAAAATTTGACTTACACTACTCTGGTTTTTACCCTTCCATATATACACACACTTCCAGGGATGATTATGATTATTCATGAATTTGAAATAAAATTGTCATTGATGACACAAATGAATTATTGGTCAATGTTCATCCAATCTAATTGAATTTGACTGGTCAGCTTCTTCTTTTTTCAAGACTTAATTAAATCAAGCCTTAAAAAAGAATCAATTAGGCAGTTATGAATCCACCATAATGACTTGATTCGATGGGGTGAAAATTGACTCAATCGCGTGTTGTCTGTCTGATTTGATTTTGAAATAAATTAATTTTTTTATTCGTATTTTAAATTGGTTTTCAAAGAGGTAATTCCAGTGTTCCAAATGCCAAAGATTCTAATTCTAGCGATTAAATCATTCTTGTCATGAGTAACTCAAATCAGAGTCTTAACCCCAATATTAGTCATGTAACTTGTGCCTCAAATTCTAGTTTTGATGTTGCATTTTATCGACAACTAGGTAATTCAGTGTATCAAGGCATAGAAGGAGAGGAAAACGTTTTGCCGCTAAAGAATCCTGAGAATAACTTGACGGACGAATCACTCTCTCAAAAGTACCCCAGCCTTCAGTTTGCAGATAACTCGATTGATATCAAACCAAATGATTTTGCGCAGATCGTGGTGAAAGACGAAATAATCCCTGCAGAACCCTCACAACTCAACACTGATGAGGATATGACAATGAATGAGTAAATTTTATAAACTTTTCAGCACTATTATTTTTAGTTGTTACACTCAATCAATAAAATAAAATTGTTCTACTTTTTCAGAGCATCCAATGCTAATACCACTGGAGATATGCAACTAGTTTCAGTGTCTGCTATCGTCAATGACAATGGTAGGTACAAGGTACAATTACATACATGTTGAGTGATATTTCATTAAAAAGTTGAATATGAATTGTCTAATCTCTATTATCTCTCACATTACTTGAACGTTCCTTCTGTTATTCCAGATGTTTACAAAAAGACTACATTTTGGCCCCATATTTTTGCTCCAAAAGTTGAAGTACCTTCAGTGGCTTGTGAAGAATATCACTGAGTGAAAGAAATGGAGAAGAGCTAATGTCAAATTGCGGTCGAAGAGAGGAAAAAAACGTCAAGAAACGGCTGAGGAGAAAAAACAAGAAGCAGAGGAAAGGAAAATACAAGAAGCGATGCAACAAGCTGAAAAAACCATTTAAAAAAATTATAAATCGAGCAGGAGAAATGGACATAGGAAATAATGTGCATAATACTTTAATTGTTTTCCAAGAAATAAAAGATTACCTCGGGTACCTACTCTACTTAAGATTACTACGAATGTAAGATATTTTTTTATTTTTTATTTGAGTACTACAAATAAATTATTTATGTGAAAGTATAGCTTAACAACTCTTTTCATTATTGATATTGCATTCTTTCCCAATTTCATTATCTAAGTAGCGAGAAAAGCCAAATTAACTTTACTTCATCAAGATCGAAAATTAATCTGTCGGTCACTTTAAATGATACATTTGATCTGATGCACCGATCACTAATAATGGGGCCAAAATTAAATTAGGTGGTCACTAATGCGTAGCATTTACATAGTCTGCAATTTCTCTTTTAAAACTCGAGTAAAACAAGTTTTTACACAAAAATGATTAATTTTGAGTTTGGTATAATTTTTTCTCGGTTTGAATCACTCTAGAGAGTACTTTCCTCTGCCTAACTGTCTAATTGATCTTTTATTAACTTATGTGAGAATCTTACATGGTCACAAATAGGAACATTTACCTTGGCTTTAATTGCTGAACAAACCTTTGAATAAATATATCTTCATGCTCGATAATAGGAAGAACGTTATTTACGACTCCGAGATGAAGAAGTGTTTTTACATTGTCTTTCGATTTACCAGCGTACTTTGACAGAGCCTCTACGGCTGCCAATAAAGTAGATTTGTCTTCAGATTGTAACAACGATACCGCTGTTTCCGCATCTTTAGCTTCAGATATAGATGAACGGAATGGGATATATTTAAAAGGCGGTAGTGCTCCTCTTTCAGCTTTTTCAGCTTGTTCATCATTCTTTTTACATAAATATTATGAGATATTGCAACAAAATGATTTTTTATGTGATTTTTTTGGGTCTTGCTTGTATGTACATATAATAAGAACATTGCACAATTGCATTTTATTTCGCTCTTTGAATCCAAACCATAAAAAAATTAACTTGATTTACCTTATCGCGTGGCTGCATTATGACATTTTATAAATTATATAATTCTGCTATTATAGCTAATTAAAATAGCTTAATAAAAATAATTATCCAATATAAGAAAATATTCAGTCAAATTTTACTATTTTTCCTCACATTTTTAGCTTTCTTTGAAATCGACGTGTCTGCCAGCAACAACATTTAGTACTGTCAATATTGAAAATCTATAGTATACGTGACGTAAAATATAGATTTGCAATACTGACAGTGAATATATATCGGAATGCAGCCAAAGCAATTTTCGGAATTCCGGCGTCCAATAAGAGACTAGGTTTTCTAGAGACTTTTGTGGGAGATACATTTTGCTATTGGTAATACTGGGGATTCTTATCTAATCGACCAATCAGTACGCTCAACGTACAGCTTGCAACGTGTGTAATAGGCTTGTTCGCATTGCTTGAAATCCCCAAACATTTTTGCACTTGAAATGAGATAAATATATATTCGGGCCGTTGGAGAGAGAGAAAGCGAAGATGCTGAGTGCAAAAAGTGCAAGCAACGCGAACAGACCCATTGTCATAGCGGCTTTGTGACTCGCTGGCTGTGACGCTGTGAGTATAGTTATGACGCGATTTTTTAGTCGGAATTGGTGATGCGGTGCAATGTAACCTGATATAACCTCATAATAATTGTAAAAAAAGTGTTTACTATGTCAGAGAAACAAATTGAAAATAATACTGTTCCTGTAATTTTAATCATCAAAGATTTGCTGTATTTTGTTTCAAAGGGCATTTGCAGATGTGAGGTAATCTTTGCATCATTGTGACTTGTGTTCTTAATCGTGTTTGAAAAATAGCATTTTTAATTTACAGTACTGTTTAATAAATAATTTGTATCTTTTTAAGGTAACATGTACATTGTCCGTAACATTTATTCATAAACAAAGTATACCAAGAATTTTGTATCTTATTTATTGATATCTAAACAGGCAGATATTATTTATGTTTATGTTATTATTGCGTCAATATTTTCTTAGCGGTAAATATTAATGTATTGCAGTGATATAATATTGCGTTGTATTTATTTGTAGGAAGCTGTGAAAGTTAAGCAGTAAGCTTATTTGTGAAATCAAGCTTTATCTACTGATATTCACAAAATAATTTCAAGATGAGCGAAAATGAATCTATGTACGGGACAACCTTGTCTCAAGAGTCTATCAAAGTGATAGCGGAGAGTATTGGCGTTGGCAACTTTCCAGATGATGCTGCAAAGGATCTTGCAGAGGATGTCAGTTACAGGCTAAAAGAAATTATTCAGGTTAGTAAATAAATTCTATTGTATGTTGAGTTTTTATTGTAGGAAGATTAATTTCAAATTTATCAAAGAAAATTTCTCTAGTACTTTATTTTTCATGGATTATTTTATGTGACAACATGTAAAATACCAAAATATATGTAATATTGCATGTATCCTTTTTTATTTTATTATTGACTGTATAAAAAATATGTTATAATAGTATGTTATAAATTATGTATATTGTTATGAAATGGTTATAATAATATGTTTCTTACAGGATGCTGCAAAATTCATGAGACATGGAAAACGTCAACGAATGACTGCACATGACATAGATCATGCGCTGAAGATTAAGAACATTGAGCCGACGTATGGATTTTTCGCCAAGGATTACATACCATTCCGCTTTGCATCAGGTGGTGGTAGGGAATTGCACTTTGTCGAGGAGAAAGAAATCGATCTTAATGAGGTTGTAGCTACGGCTGGCGGACAGTCGTGGCCGAAGCTACCTCTGGAAATTACATTACGAGCCCATTGGTTGTGTATTGATGGAGTACAACCTACCATACCGGAAAATCCACCGCCAGTATCAAAAGGTTTTTATCTGATTCCTTGGGATTCCTATGGGATGCAATTATATGTGAAGTTTTCCTTTGTAATTTCTAATATTAAAGAAAAGTTTAAGAAAATATTTCAAAGAATTCGGAAACATTTTGCAAGTACTCTTAATTTTCAATCACTGTTAATTTTTAATAGATGCCCAGAAACTAGAGAGTGTTGATCCGACGACTAAGCTCTCCAGCAAGAATCAGAACATCGGCGTTGGTAAACCAGGCGGCGGTGGCAAAAGTCAGAAGCTACGGAATGTTGAGACCGTTCATGTAAAACAGCTCGCGACACACGAGCTCAGTGTGGAACAGCAATTATATTACAAAGAGATAACCGAGGCATGCGTTGGGTCCGACGAAGCTCGTAGAGCCGAGGCTCTTCAGTCGCTCTCGGCGGATCCAGGTCTACACGAGATGTTGGCGCGTATGTGCACCTTTATCGCCGAAGGTGTGCGGGTCAACGTAGTACAGAATCACCTCGCGCTGCTCATTTACCTCATGCGGATGGTTAAAGCCCTACTCGATAACCCGAGCCTTTACTTGGAGAAATATGTAAGATCAATTTTTTTAATGTATTGATAAATTTGATGTTATTTTCATTTTGATGTAATAAAATATTTCAATGCTTAGCTCCACGAATTGATACCGTCAGTTGCGACCTGTATAGTTTCTCGACAATTGTGCATGAGACCGGAGGTGGACAATCATTGGGCATTACGCGATTTTGCTTCCCGACTGATGGCACAAATATGTAAAAATTTTAACACCTCCACGAATAATGTGCAAACTCGAGTCACCCGTATGTTTAGTCAAGCATTGGCGAAGAATAATCAGGTAACAACTACATGAATAATATGGAAAAGTACCAAAATACGAGAAGAAATAATTTCAGAATAGCACAGATTAATTTTGCTATCAGATCAATCTCTAACTCAAATACTAAAGTACCTATTGTACAACATTCTTATTTCTTGTAGACACCATTGGCATCTTTATATGGGGCGATCGAAGGGCTCTGTGAATTAGGACCAGAAGTGATCAAAGCTCTGGTTATCCCTAAAATTAAATCTATATCTGAGCGTATCGAACCGTACATCGAGGGTCAAGGGCTATCCAGTGTGGATAAAAATGGAGCAGGACATATCAAAACTCTAATTGTGGTAAAACTAATTTTAAAAGTTATTTGACGTGTATAATGAAATACGGATATGTTCTCGAACCGGATTATTATTCATCTTGTACTTTTTAATCTGCATAACTTCAACTCTTTAATCAACCTGATATAAAATTGTGGTATATACGTGTGGAATGAGAATTGAAATCGAATTCGGAATCGCTGAGTCGACCGTTTTCGTATATAGCTAAGAGTATACATTCTTTTAATTTCAGAAAAAATTCTCTACGAGTTTTTAAAAAGTTAATTTATTATTTTTTATATCTTCCTGTATAAGAATCAAATCGTTTTAATATATATGTAGCTCTTCTATTTCCGTGGAAGATTAGTGTATCTAATATCTTTTAATAATATTAATTTATATTCAATGCTGTTTCTCTTAATTATGCATACTAAAGATTTGTGAAAAATGTATCTAGAAATCAGTTGCTCCAGTCTTGAAAACGATACGATCGCCACCAGACTATACGGAGGAGTACAAACAGGATTATGGATATATAGGACACGCATTGTGCATGGCAGTCGTAAAAGCTCGCACACAACCGGCTGCTCTAACAACCACAGCTACAACTACAGCACTCACCACGAATCAGCAACAAGGTTCTAATTGCACAGGAAAAACACTCGTGCAGACAGGTGAGTGAATCGTCATTGATGATGCATGTGACATGTGATACATATGTGATATGTGTATTATTCATAATACATATGTGATATGTGTTATGAATAATTGCATGTTATGTTATAGTAACCAGTTCGAGTCCAGGTCAGCAACCCGGTCGCACATTTATGCTTGGCGCAAGCAGAACTGCTACCGGAACTTCCGCCACCAGTGGACAGAAATTTGTTATTTTGCAATCGCGCTCACAAACACCTACTATCTCCAATATAAATACCACTATCAATACCAATGCAATTCAGCAGCAACAGCAGACACCGACCCAAACACAACAACCACAGCAACCGCAGCAACCACAGCAGCAGCAGCAGCAGCAGCAACAACAGCAACAGCAACAAATTAAATTGACGCAAACTAATGTCGCCCAACAGAAGACACATGTACAGAGTTCTACACCGAAATTAGTCGTAGTGTGTATGCCCGCCAGTAGCCACACTAATACACCAGTGACGCAGGTATAATCTCTTAAATTTATTCATTAGAATCATGCACATATTTTGGTTTTAAAGAATTATAGAGATACTTGATAAAATCCTCTTCTATAATAGTAACAGTGAAATAAAGTTAAATAGCGTGCGCGTAGCGCGCGTCTGTGATCTCTAGTACATTAAAAACTTCATTTTTTTTTAGCAAGCAAATCTTACGACAAAAACACAAAGTGTCTTTGCTACACAGCAGAGTGTCGAAAGATCACTCAGTCCAGAAGAGGAACAGCCGTTTCAGTGAAAGTATATAAGTGATAAGAGACGAAAATAGAACTTCCAGAACCTTCCTTATACATTTAATACATTCTTTAGAATAAGAGAAAATATTTCTAAACAAAAATAAACTTTTACGAAAATATTGGAGTTTTATATGTATAAATTTTTTGTCTTTTATTTATCCAACTGTGAATTTTTTATCTATTGATTATATAGTATTTTTATACGATGTATAACATTTTTTTATTAGGGAAAATATAGAAGATTCATTATGTTTAGCAATTTATATTATTAAAAATAGACTTTTATATTAAATAAGATTTACTTTATTACAGTTATAATTACAAATTAGTTTATTGTGTTGCACGTTGTGTAACCAAATATACATTTTAACCATAAATTCAATTAGTTTCTACTTTTTGTAAGGACCGTTGCCGATTGCTTTTGCTTCGTCGGATCATATTTAAATGTTTTTATTACAGGACCCTTACCAGCGCTATTAAACTGTACTGTATCTGCTCGTTCTCTATCAGATAATTGCTTCGTTATCTTCATGTTTGTCCAAGCTGAAACAAAATTAATTCAGATATTTGTATTATACTTTTGTAAAATGGATATGTAATATTTTTTTTATATTTGCATTTGTGCAATTAAATTATTAGTGTATGCGTTATATATTAACAGATTTTCGCAAAACATTGATTCTCCAACACATGTGATATATCTTGATACAACACTATATAATACTGTATTATATATATGTATGTACATATACACACATATATACATAGATGTATAAAGGCATTACTTACATTCTTTGACTTCTTGGACGAAACCTTTTTTGCTCTTGGCTGCTGTAGCATTGCTCTTTATTAGAACAGGTATATTGAGAGCTTTTCTTACACGTGGGATCTTTAGAACACCAGTTTGTAACAGAGATACAAGATTCGCTGTCACCCAATATGTTACAACAGTCTATAAATGTGGAGAAATGCGATAAAGAAATTTAAAAAAAAGAAAAGCATGTATTTAAAATGAAATTATATATATATATATATATATATATATATATATATATATATAAATAGTTATTGTTTAACTTAAATATTCTATGATATATAAGTGTCGTCACATTCATTCTTCTCATAAAAGCAATATCGATATTATACTTACACCAGGAAAGTATATCATGAAAGGCAACGCAACGAATGGCACAGCTCGCAAGACATATCGGAACATGCCCATCGCGTGTATGTTAGCGCCATCCGAGCCGAGCTCGATCGTGATAAACATTGTCAGGCTGGTAACTATCGGCATTATGTAATAAGGATCATATACCGTGAGATCCTTTAGCCACAAAAAGCCGCCATCTTTCAAGCTCTCCACAGGCAAATTTGCCATCTTTTTCAGCGCAAAAAAGAAGGAGATGAACACTGGCGCCTAAAACATTGGGATTATAATTAGGAAATTATTTTACGTCGTCCTTTTATGCGCGTCTATGAAAGCGTGGGATTACACACTTGGATTAACGGCGCCATAATGTTCCTTGCAAGACTAACGTTGTTCTTCTTCATGTAATGCATCATTTCTGTCGCAATCCGTGCACCTGTTTGGAACAGAACGGATTATTATACTTTCTATTAATTATAGCGAGTTTGACGAACGCAGTTTTCGTCGATGGCAAACCCTTCTAACATACTTTCCATATGGTCCCCGGATTTTCTGGCTTCCGTCAATTTCATATGCATGTCTTGTACTACTGGCATGTGATTTGTAAGTTGAATCATATTCCTTTGCGCCCTTATCACCAGGGGAAATATGAGAACCCTTGCACAAACAGTAGCTGAAGCAAAGGGATTGGATTTGTGCTAATAACCATACTAGAACTTTTATTGAAACAATACTAAATCTTGCGATAAAGGAAAGAGTACCTGTGACAATCGTCAACCACCAAGGCATATCTAAACTTATGTGCATAAACTCCAAGAATTGCTGTACAAGCCCTGATGGAGTCCAACCACCTAGTCCTAGACTCTGAAACGTTGGTTCTCCATTCGGATGCAATTTAACAATATTTTCCATCAATTCCTGTATAGGTGTGGGTGGATCTACATACATAAACAGATTACAGATTAACAACGTGAAATAATTTTTATAGTTTTAATTTTCGTTTTTCATATTGTAATTACAATAATATAAAATTTTAAGAATGAAAGCAAGTATGTTTACTTAGATATGCCAATTAATATATAATTAATAATTCTAAGTAGTAATTTATTTATTACAGCAACTAGATACCTTTTTCTCGATATTTGTTACAGTAACGTATCCATCAAAAATCTAAGAAATATTAGTTTTAGAAAATGTTTCTATATAAACCTGGTATTTCATCATATGGACTGCTTGGCAGTGGCGTTTCATTTGTGCTAGCATATGGACTGCTTTGCAGTGGCGTTTCATCTGTGCTAGCATGTGGACTGCTTTGCGGTGGTGTTGTGTCTGTGCTAGCATGTAGGCTGCTTTGCAGTGGTGTTTCGTCTGTACTAGCATAACGGATCGAAGAGATCCCTGTAATTCTGTAATTCCTCTGTAGATCCAGTAAAATATTGCTTCTAAGAGTCTTTTTTCCTTGAGCGACTACATGAATATGTCTATATGCAACAATTTCCTAAAAAAAGAAGATATGCTTCCTTGAGTAAAAAGGTATTTTGAAAAATAAGCAGCTATATCTTCCAAATAAAACTCTTATACAGAAAAAATAAAGAATTATGAAGAAAGAAACAGAAATGTAAAAATGTTTTGTAAACCCTATAATACTATATTTGGATGTCAATAAAATAAAATGAATGGACTTAGTACAAATGTTAATATGCACGCGCATTTTTTTTTCAGGATTTGTATCATTTGGACACCCATTGGTGACTTGTCTTTCTTTTTCTAGGGCATGGACTTGTCTTATATTTTTCGTCACCAGGTAATAACCTAACCTCTAAAAAGCCGCTAAATGTGCTTTACCTGCGAAATCACGTTTGATTTTAGTAGCGCTTGCCGGCGAACGATTGTGGACGCCCGCATCAACATTTCTGCGTCTTTCAATTAATGTCGCTGTGATTCTTAGCTAATTTATGTATATGAGAACTTCTCATATACGTGGGAGCTGGGACGAAATTCAGCATGGACCACAAACTCCGAACTCCGCAGTTATGTGTGCGGATATATATATATACATACGTATATAATGTACTAATGTGTATGTATAGATTACACGTGTATAGTGTATAGCTATATACTACTTGAACTTATTTCTGCACGTCCATTTCTCTGAAAATTACATAGAAAATTAAACCGAGATTAAAATTAATCTACATTGGTAAAAGAAATGGACACATTATAAAATATATGCGATCGGTCCAAATTAAGTGCATTGAAGAAAAAATGAGGAAAAGACATGAAAAAAGTGAAAAAAGTTTATTTACAATTAAAGAGCGAATGTATACTGTTTTGTTTTAATTTTGGAATTATTAATTTTTTATTGTTTAACATATATAAAAAAAATTAGAGTTGACAAATTATGCAATTCAAATTCAAATTTTTGAATTTTAATCTCCAATTAATAATCGTAGTTTCATCATGCATTCTAACATATGAATTTAGGTGCTTATTGGAAAATACATCTATACGGTATATACGCGCTTCGATACGCGCATAAATTCATGCCATGCAGGCAAGCAAAGCGGCCAATCACAGTCAAGAACTTTATAGACAACGTATAACGAATCCAAACTGTTGATTTCCTTACTGCTTAAGTTTTTCTATGTGCCTGGGCCTTTAGGAGCAGGGTATTGACGATCCGCGTCATCCCGCGCGTACAACGTATCTGCAATTGTTTATGTGTGTCAATAATATGTGCGTTTTGCGCAAATTTGAACTCGTTTGAAGTGCATCGCGATGAGTGTGTAAACTGGACCTTGCGGTTACTTTTTCGTCAATTCGGCGAATTGTGCAGATTGGTGAAGAGGAAAAAGATCTGGGGAGGCATCGGGCGCGACTGCGGAGCAATTATGGGTTAGTGGTTTATTATTAAATTATTATTTGTTACTTGCAGGATTAATTGTTAACGTTATCCTTTGAAATATTATTTATATTTTGGGTATTAGTTTAATATGATATGGATATATATTTTGTTTGTATTTTATGATATATATGTATATGTATATGTATATATTATTTATAGTTTATATTTTTTACAGACCAATGTTGCGTACTACACAATTATTCCGCCATTACGCATCGCATCGGTGAGTGTTCAATTATTTATCTTAATTTTGCTCATATATTGAAATAGGTTTTTCCCACAGACATATATGTCTGTGGTATTTCTCGATTATCAATATAATATTTAAAACTTTGATAATAATGTGCAGCAATAAAATTGCACACAGCGTGAACTATAATTTATTTTCTAGATTTAAACGTATAAATATATTGTGAGAATAGAATGAGAATAGAAGTTTTATATTAAAATATACATATATCATACATAAATGCACTGAACATTAATACCGATGATCGATTATGTCAAAATTCTTGGAATATGTTTTAGTGCCTGATTCGGACTCGCTTAATAATTAAGAAATTTTGCCACAGATTATGATGAATCTTTACAATATTACAAATTAGTTTTATATAGCTCGAACTAATTAATTGCAAGGTTTGTACATATTGCAGAATTTATTGCGAAAGGTGCAAATAGTATTTGACTTTTTTTATCTATCCAATATTTGGTAAATTATCGACATTGGAAACTATTAACTAAGTTCACGATATTTAAATTTAGATGACGCTACTAGAAAGAAACTGGTAGAAAACACGATTTTGTTGAAAATATATGATATTAACTAAATCAATAATTTGAAAAATACATCCGCAATTAAAAGTTGATAAAAAATAAAACTTTTTCTTACTCTGTCAATATTGCAACACAACAACTGATAATAATGAGTATATTTTTTTATAAATTTGAGACACTAATAATATAAAAATATACCAATACGATACGAAAATATGAAATATACCAAAAAATTATTTAATGTCTTTCTTATTATTTATGTTTATATTTTTTTATTATGCTATATTTGTATCGAGCTTTGCTGTCTTGCAAGAAATTTAAATTAAAATCAAATTAAAAATAACTATTCGTATTAAATAAAACTTAGTAATAATTTTTTAAAAAGTCTAGCTGTTTACTTATTATTGACCACGTTTGCTCGTGAAATAAAAAACAAAGTTTGTTTTAATTAAGAAAGTTTCTTAATAATTTCTTAATTACGTGAGATGTTCTCACAGTATATAGAGTATACAATCTTTTCGCATATATACAGAAATCTGTATGAATTATCAATGCTTCGACCGACGACGAGTGAACTCATATCACCAAATCGCTCGATCGAATATATCGTCGTCGAAGATCTCCCGGTTCCGCGCTATATCTCGCGGGAGTCCACCGCGTCGATCGGCTAACGCCTTCCTGCCGTACGAACAGTGCCGAGTCACGTGATCGAATCTACTGCAATGACATTCAGTTTGGGGCCCGTGTGCGGGACGTGGGTTATTAAGCGAGACCTGTTATTAAAGTCCCTCTCTTCGGTTGCCCTGCCCGTAGGAGCTGCAGGTCGTCCTCTCCCTCTCCCTGCTCTCCTCACGACCTCAAATCTTCCGTTCCCTCTCGCCGTTCCTTCGTGCCTTTCCACGCCGTGCCTTCGCCGAACCACCTTCGAACCGGAGGAGCGGCTTTGTTGATTTAAGGCGATAATACGGGGCTGCAAGAGATTTTACATGAAAAAAAGGAGCGAAAGCACCGGCGCGCTTATAATTACAGATTCGCATTGTCCCGGAACCCCCTTTAAACCCTCCTTAACCATCGCTGCCTGTCAGTCTCGCCCCCTCCCTCTCCCCCTTTGCCCCCCTTTCCCCCCTCAACTTGGAAATGATTCTGTAACGTACGTAAGGGCGCGAACACCGCGTCCGCGAGGTGATCGTTAACTACTGCGCGCGCGTTCCTAGCACTTAATTATTTATTCCATCACCATGCAGCAATAGAGTTTTACGATTCGCTCCCAGTGTGCGCGAGAGTAACGTTTAATTATATACGTCTGTCGTCTTCCAGCTCCGATCTCTCGTCTTCCTCTCCTCACTCGTTTACCTAATCGCATTAAATAACGAACAATTCATCCGCGTCGCCGCGGATTAATTATTCGCCGTAATTAATGCAGGCCACCGATCTTTAATTATTTATTTAATTATCGCGATGTTATTGTGCATCGATAGCGCTTAATTATTTCTGGACGCCGCGGTTGCGCGTGCCCGATGCTGGAGCTTATTTATTTAACTCGATTGTGTCGCATAGCGGTATTATTGACGATTTCAAAATGACGCAAACCTTTGACGGATAAAGACCAGAATTTCGAGCAGACGCAAGCTCCGGAGAGGAAGTACGTTTCGATTTTATTCGCATGATCCGCTTGGAGCTATACTGCAGATTGCTATAAACTATCCTTCGCGAGGATAATGTTTAAGTCCATGAAGAGGAAACAAAATTGACTTCCCGGAGCTGAAATCCCGTGGAGGTTTATTGATGAAACGCTCTAAAGAGGATTCACCGAGGGAGGAAGACGACTTAATCCACGCTTGCAATTATCCCCGGAGTGACTTCTCACGCCGAGAGAAATCGCCGAGGCGAACCGAAACACAAATCTCCGTTGTGGTGCAACGGTTTACGAACGGCGGCGGCGTGCCTCTTCGGCCACACTAAACCGGCCGATCATAGCTCCATCAGTCTCCCATGAACGCTTAGCCACCTGAGAGATCCCGCAGATACGAGGAAATCACACAGGCACTGAAAAAAAGGCCGTACCTGCTCCGACGGTCGTGTTAACAGCCGGGACTCATAAAGACGTTTAAAGTGGTCCAAGAGAGACGGAGAAAGGGAATAGTGGGAGAGAGAAAGAGGATGACACTCTTTCGTGTCTTCTTCGTCTTCCTCTATCTCTCTCTCTCCCTTTCTTTCTTGATTTCCGAAATCGTCGACTTTATATAGGCAACGACGATAAAAAGGGCGTTAAAGGAAACATATATTTATACTGATTGATGCGCGAATATGATTACATATGTGATGTATCAAAATCCTTTTTTTGTCTCACATACATTATATAGGTCAAGGAAGAAAAAGGTACTTTAATTCAGATAATAGTTACGTGGTAATTTGACAATCTGTGTACTTGCCGATTGATAAATAGCGAACGAAATAGTAAATCGTAGCAAAAAAACGAATTGTCTTGATCCTTATTTAGAAGAATGAAGATAAAAGAATGAAGATGAAAAAATGAAGATAAAAGAAAAATGAAGATAAAAATGTTCTAAGAGAGTGACAATTTTTTAATAGATGTACTAAGCTGCGAATTACGGAAATCATTAATTCTTTTGTCATTTTGAAGAACAGTGTGGATACTTTGGTTCACGATCAGATACCGTGGACAACAACACGAAAATCTTTCGCCGGTTTATCGGTGAGATCAAAGAGCGTGCGATGCGCCATTGACATGAGCCGGAGCTGAAGTACCATCCCTTTTCCTTGACAACTTCACCACTCTCTCCTTCAGGAGGGAGGGATCGATCCCATTATCTACCCAGTTGACCTGTCGGGCGTAAAGTGGGTAGTCCTGTCCAGGAAACGGCACCCCATCAATTTTCAAGTCTCGAGAATCTTTGACGAGTTTCGGTCGATGCGTTGTCCTACCATCATCCGTACGATCTTTATACCACCGGTTCCTCAACCCTTTCGATACCAGACCGAGAGCGTAATTAATTATACAGGAGTCCTGAATTTCTCCTCTCTCGCGTCTCGCGAATTAAATGAAGATGTATAAATTTGGTCAATTTATCTTTCCTAATAAATAAATTAACACTGGTAGCACAAATATTAATCCATCTATTACGTCGGTTTTGATAAAATTAGTTGAAAATTAGAAGATTTGTAATGTTCTTCATAACATTTTATGGCTTTTACATGGATAATTTATATAAGTTTATTACTGTATGTTTTAAGTAGTAACAATAGCTGTGTGCCGATTACGTACAGTATCATATTTAATAAGAATTAGTGATGGTCACTTTCTGAAAGTTGAAAGTTGCTGGTAAGATGGCTAACGTCATTTCCGGGCCATGTCCGGCAGATTGCAACTTGCAACGGATTCGATTATCGCAATCGTGTTCTATAAAAATTGCTGGCCAGACTAATCGTGCAAGTTGCAATTAGAAAGTCGCAATTTCTGCTATCAGAACGACGTTTGTCACGCGCTATCGACACCGAAGATTACTACTGTCGTGCTGCGATATTGCAGATGTGTTAATATATATATTAGAAATCGAATATACAATAATTAATTTAGTTTTTCGCTGCAGAGCAATGTAAGTTCCTGCTAATCTAATTAAAACATTTTGCTATTTTATGTTATTTATAGTATGGTGTTTATATTTGTGAAAAATTTGAATTAATAAACTGAAACTAATCTCGGATAAAATCTTATTCGAAGGAATTAGAAACTTCAGAGAAAGGAACTGATAGTATCGCTTTTTCATCTAAACTGAACTTTAAGACCAATTTTCGTTTTCGAATACTTTTGCTGAGATAATTTTTGTTGACAATTATAATAAGTCATTGTTAAAAACAGATTTCGTGCGTTTTAAAGAGAAAAAACTCACCTTCCATTCGACTAATTTCTATTTTTGTTGAATCTTTTTCGACTGTTTTTTTTTGTACGGTACTGTCAGTAAGTAATCAATTTCAAAAGCGGCTGCTTTTTATCTCCTTTTAAACAAAATATGGAAACGGGCAACCGTGGTATCTTAATTTCTTCATCTCTGTCCATCTCGGCATGATCGGAAGCAATTTTTCCTCATTGCTGACAACCTGTGCTCTTTTCGGCTCGCGTGTCTGGTAATGATACCAATGCGTTGGATAATCTGGGAGATAGCTCGCCAAGCGGCACGGTGTGGGATCATAATGTGTAAAAGGAAATCGCTTTACTTTAAAGTAAATGCTCGACGCGAGCATGCATGCATGCGTGCGTGCGTGCGTGCGTGCCGTGCATACGTGCGTGCGTGCGTGCATGCGTACCTGCATGCGTGCGTGCATGCATGCGTGCGGCAGCCTCGTGTGAACCGCCGCTAGTTTCCTTTCATTCAGTAGTTTCTTCATCGGGAATGTCGCACGATTTCTGCTCGCGATTGCGTACATCAAGACCCGATCTCGCTCGAGAAGGGCAGATCGATTGCTCGCTCATCGAACGCGGCCGCACGCGGACGTGTGTGCTGTGCGTGAGAGAAAGGATTGTTTTAGGAAAAATTATATCTGCTTCTCGTAAGGATAAAAAGGACAAAAAAATCCTGTGTCTTATCAAGCGTAATTCGAATCTGTCACCGATGCCTTTATAGTCATTATATGATTTATATTATATATAATATGTATATATATAATGTATAATATATATATAATATATGTAGGTCCGGAAGTATGTTCCGGGACTTTTATTTTTGATATTGGTATATTCCGGGACATTTGGCAGTTTTCAGGACTGTCCTGGAAAAAATTCATGTCCTACGGCAATTTTCGGGACAGTTTTTTGAATCTGATTACATATATATGCGTTATATTCCAAGACTGTACATTTCAAAAAACGTAAACAGTCCCGGAACATACCTCTGGACCTACATATATATGTATATAATAGGTATATCTGACGAATAAATCAATTTTTTAGAAACATTTTCAAAAATCCTGTTTAATTAGAGAGAATATTTTAAGATTTAATATTATACAATTTTTCTGAGTTCCAAGCTATATAGATAACGATGTCGAATGTATCAACGTGATTTTTTTCTCTTTTGTTGTTGACAAACGCGGATGGAAAAAATTGCGCGTGAATAGTCGACGGGGACCCGATGGGTACCCGCGAAGGGCCCGTGAGAGCCGGGGACGCGGGCTCGCCCCCGCGTAGTTATCATAATGCTTCCTTAATGCTCGTCGCGAGGAGTTCGCGTGTAACTAGCATAACGCGCTCTCGTGAGACCAACAAGACCTCTTTCGCTCTCTGTCTCTTCGACAGCGATGCACATTAAGGCTTATTTACACGGTTGGCTACTGTGATGTTGCTGTGATTCGAGGGTTGCTTCAATAAACCTCTTTTTATCACGCATAAAAAAAATACTGATAATTTTCTATCTATGTATAATTTGGTCTGATGACCTTATTCTTTATAAAAATAATAATAAATAACCAAGATATTAGAATTTTTTTAATTATATATCCAATGATAAAAGTAAAAAATATATGTATTTTTAGAAACAGTAATATCTATATTGTCATAATTATGCAATTATGTATGTAGATTGAATGGAAATAAAACGAATAAGAAAACAATTTTTAATTTGTAAAGACATTTGAATTTAATAATCGCTGCAAATTTAAAAAAAAACATTAGCAAACATTTCAGCCGTACTTAACCGCATCGAAATATAGTTTTATCTTGTCGGTCAAAAGTGAACCGTGTAAGTTTGCCTTTACGCTGTACCCGATGCACGGGGAGGAGAAGAGTCGCCTCGTCGGCACGCATCGACGAGAATATTCCCACAAATTGGCAGAACCCGGCCAGATCGAACCGCCGGAAAATATTCCGGCCGGATGAACGCAACGCGGGATTAACGACCGAAAATAGAAGCAATCGTTAGCGGTCGTAATGTTGTTTATCGGCGAGAACGCTGAATCAGTAAAATCCGGTAACAATGTTAAAACGGTGGCGGACAGAATTTTCCAGTTTACACGACAATGCTGTGTAAATTCTATTTTTACCGATTTCTCAGTTTGCAAAAAATGTAGATAACTTTTGTTACTGTGTTCTAATTAAATTTAAAATTTAAAATTTTATATTATAATATTTTATTAAAGCTGTGATATTATAGCATTAAATCTAAATATATAACCTTCAAGTTTTATAATAGTTTATAAATATTTTAAATAGAACACTTTTAATTAAAATATTGTATTATAAAATATTTTGACATTATTTCAATTTGCATCAAGAAGCACAAATACATTTTTTTAATGTTAAAAAGCAAGAAGTTCTAAACCCGTTGTTATATATAAAGAATTCGAGTTTGAAATTTTTAATAAAATATGTGACTATCTGTAATGTATGATGTTTAAATTGATAGAATAAAATAAAATAGTAAGTAATTGTATTACTCTGCGATATCGAATGAATTAAAAGCATGTAGGCGTAATTTTGATTGTTCCACATGAATTTCTATCTCCCTTTCGACTTCGTTTGCATTCGCTCACTCCATCTCGCGTTGCCTGTTTGCGGAAAGAGCTGGTTAAATCTATACAACGTAAAGTTATGTAGATGCTCATTCAAGCCTCTTTATGCTTCCATGAAAGTCACATTTCGTATCGTAATACAGCTACATGGTGCGTTGTCTCACCGCGCGGAGAGACGCCCATTCATTCTCATTTTTTTTTATACTTTCATGCAAGTCAAACATTTCGCGTATCGTTTAATTCAGTCGTTGGCGCGGTTAGTTAGCGGTTACTATTGTTACTAAGTAACCCGCTCGTCAGCAGTTAATCTGGTTTGCGCTCGTTATACACGGCGCGCAGTGTAACTAAGGAGGGGGACGAGGCCTTATCGCGCCTGGGCGCGCGGGCCCCCGTGAGGCCCCGGCGCGTTGCGTCGATGCGACGATGCGAACGCGCGTTATTATTATTATTATTACCGTCAGTGCACACACGGCGCGCACATCGTGCGGCAGGTGAGGCGGAGGGGGCGTGGCGCCGGATGCGGCGTGTATCATAGAAACACGTGCATTTCCGGCCGTCAGATCTAGATCGATGCACGTATCGAGAATCGTTGCAACGTTGCTCGCCACGCACGGAAAGATCATTGAAGATTGCCGCGCGCTCGCGATAACTCTTCATTGGCAAAAAAAATTGCCGAAAATATTAATCTGTTTCTTATTTCTTTATTAAAAAGATTATCTTTTATTAAAAAGATTATCTTTTATCAAAAAGAAGATGAAGAAAGAAAGGAGAAGAAGAAAAGAACAAAAAAGAAGAAAAAGAGACCGTTTTAAACAGCTAGATAAATATTAAATTTTTCCTTTAAAAATAGAATCCAGATTAAGATCAAAATTACGAAATCTTCTTGGCAATTAATCGAATTTTGACCAAATTGTAACGCGTTATTGATCAAAACCAAATAGTAAAAATGAAAGATATATATATATATACCAGAACATTTTTTCATGAAGTGGCTAGAAGATAATTGCTCCGTACTAATCCGCACAACTATTTTCACACGCGGTGCTGGTGTCGCTATCAGCTCGGGCCTCACGGGCCCCGCGGAGGTCTCATGCCCCGGTCGCATAAAAAGGCAACGCAAACCCATTAGCATATCAGTATATAAGCATTGTTTCCTGGAGGAGCCGAGGGTCTGCCGCTTGCATGCGTCGAGCGCATCAGTCGACGGCATGCACCTTCTTTCAGCCGTCCTTCCTCTTGCTCCCTCTTACACCTCCTTATTCTTCCCCTTCGCCAGCGCGAGTCGTTGAAATCGCTGGGCAGACACTAGTTGCATGTCGCCGAGCTGTAAACGCGGCGTTACTCGATTAACGTCGATCGTCCTGGTGGATGGGCACGCGTATCGCGCCATGGATCGATGGGCAGGCGATGATAAAGGCACCGCGCGCGGCCATCGAGATGGGCACGCACCACGTTGCCCGGGCAGTCACCGGAGATACCATCGGCTGCCTCGCAATAACGCGCGGCCTTGACTCCGAATCCGGCTGCGCGATACTCAATTGGACGTGGCACTTCTTTTCTTCCTTTCCCCGTCTTTTCCTCTCTTCGAGAAAATAGGGGAAGTGCGAATTGCACCCAACAAATTGCACCCAACCAATTTTCAACACTCGTTCCAACAGGTACGTGAGGCAAAACGAGATTTAATTCAGCGTAAAGTGAAAGCGATTTCCGGAGGAAAATGTGATATAAATTAATCGAAAATAAAAATCGAAAAACGTGTTATTTATATTAGGGTGTTAAGTAAATCAATTGATTTTCTCTTTGATTGATTCTCTGAGTCAACTTTGCTTTAGATTTAAATTTTCTTTGTGATGTTCTTGGAAATTATCGTACACATTATAATTATACGTATGAAGGGAGCAAATTAATGGATACTTTGAATACTAGACAAATAATTATTTATTAATTGACTTCTTTGTTTTTTAAATCAAGGATACATAACTTACGTTTAGAACGTAACTTTTAGGAGATAGAAGAGCATCCTTTCGCTGTGCGTGCTGCACGGTATAAAGTATTAATATTATAGCGCATAAATCGGAAACAGGATCGAAGGCGCATTTGCATCATCGCCGGCGATGCTCTCGGGATCGCGACCGGATGATGGTCAAGGATGCCGACGAGGCGCGTCCTCGTCGCAACGATCCAGACGCGCCACTTTGTCATGGGGTATTACGCTCAGCAGCGGCGCCCGATAAGCCTGCTTCGTGGCGGCGCTTCCTTTCGAAGGCGCCCATTACTCGGCTTAATGCGCCGAGCTCGTTCGTTTTTATTATGCGCGCGATGCGTTCGTACGTACGTACGTTCGTTCGTTCGCGAACGCCACGCGACGGCGGCGGAGAATTTACGGCGGAATTGGAAAATGCACCTGACGTCTAAAGACGCTGAGTTTTCGATAATATCGCGACGCTGAACCTCGGCGGATATATTTCTTCACGTCAACTAAACATTTCGAGCTAATAAGACTTTAGCTCGGAGGAATATCGAGCGGAACTTATCGGCGCGTTATAAAGGAAGATGTGGCGAATGTGTCGACCGTGTTAATAGCTGCCGACAGTCGAGACTGTAAATTGAAACCAGCGTTACGCGAATTAATATTGCTAATGTATTACGAAGACGTTACGATCGTCATTACGCCCGCAAAATTGATATAACAATTTAGAATGAGGAATGATTCGCCGAATCTCATTTATTATCGTGAAGATGGAGAAAGAGAAAGAGACAGAGAGTGAGAAAGAGAGAGACAGCTCTAAAAGATGTTCTCGTCAATGAAATTTCACCTCCCCTCACCAGTCGCTCATTTCTCGCTTCTGATGTTCAGTCGAGCCTAAAGTTGCAACCGTAACTGTAACTGCAGCCATCGTCGTCGGCGCAGTTGGGGCGGCAGGAGACGATGAAGGGGAAAAGTGTGACGGTAGCCAAGTCCTCATTAGCGCATTCCGCCGCGACGCCCGCGACTCAAAGCGTCGTAAAAACGGCTGAGATGTAGCGGGACAGGAGCAAGAGAAGCTGTCGTAGGAGGGAGGGAGGGAGAGAAAGATAGTTTCTCAACGAGCGGAACTGTTGCGTACACAGAATATCTACAGATTTCGATCGCACGATGATCCGACTCTTTCAATGGGATGGTTAATAAAATGCGTGTTAGGAAGCTATTTCTTTGCGAATATATTGGACTTCTTCAAGAGCAAAAATCTGAATTGAAGTTTGATTGTGAATACTTTTTCTCGCAGAAAATGATCGATACTTTACATCGCGCGACAATTTGAACAAAGCGAAAAAACTTGTAGTTTATTCGCATTCCATACGCATTTTTCAAAAATAAACCGCAAATGCTTTAAAAAAAACCACATATAGTTATATTATATATAATAATATCACCAAAGTTTAATTGACTATAACTGGCATATTTATTCACAAAAAATCACAACGTTTCGGTCCAAATTCGGACTCTCTTCAGGTTAGTCTTACACAAGCATTCGACAGGCAATTCATGACACTGTACCCGCAAGTCAGAAACTGAAGATTAGGCAGAAAAAGAATATCGTTTTTGTATTGCGATCGCTTAAATATTATAAATAAAAAAGGAACTATAAAAGTAAAAAATCTAAGTGACTTACATGATTTGTGCGTTGTCAGTAAAATATAATAATGTCAGTGTTGGTAAAATATAGTGTAAAAAATAATAAGAAGTCGAAATAGTATAAAATTAAATGTGTATATAGAGCGTGTTAGGAAGCACGTTCGTATATCCCATAATTGCGGAGAATACAATGCGTAAGGACATAAATTATTTAAAACAAGTGAAGGGGTTAACTGCCTATTATTTTGTCGTAAATTGTTGTTAAATTATCGGTGTCCTTCTGTAGGTTTATTGCCTGTGGGTGTTTTCTTAACGTTTTGCTCTCTGATCATTCGGAAATAAGCAAACATCGGATTGAATTTAATCACGAGTTTGATTGGGCGGGAACGAGAATATTACGTAGAGAGCAAAACGTTAAGAAGAGAGAGATTGCGGAGATGTTTTTCATCACAAAACACACACAGGCAATAAACCTACAGAAGGACACCGATAATTTAACAAAAATTTACGACAAAATATTAAGCAGTTAACCTTCACTTGTTTTAAATAATTTATGTCTTTACGCATTGTGTTCTCCGCAATTGGGATATACGGACGTGCTTCCTAACACGCTCTATATACACATTTAATTTTATACTATTTCGACTTCTTATTATTTTTTACACTATATTTTTTACCAACACTGACATTATATTTTACTGACAACGCACAAATCATGTAAGTCACTTAGATTTTTTACTTTTATAGTTCCTTTGTTATTTATAATATTTAACCGATCGCAATACAAAAACTATATTATTTTTCTGTCTAATCTTCAGTTTCTGACTTGCGGGTACAGTGTCATGAATTGCCTGTCGAATGCTTGTGTAAGAGTTCACCTGAAGAGGGTTCGAATTTGGACGGAAACGTTGTGATTTTTTGTGAATAAATATGCCAGTTATAGTCAATTGAAGTTTGGTGATATTATTTTATATTCACTGGCGAAAAAAACCTTTCATCTTCAACCTCAGTCATGCATCTTTAATCAGACGTCAATTTCGTCGCGCACATCTTCCTGTGCATGACATGTTGAGCGTAACGAGCGTTGCATTCCTTTTTTCTCTCCTTCTTCACTTATCGCCTTTTTTTTCTATCTATGCGAAAACGCACCCGCTCATTTCACGAAGCGAATGTGACATTTAAAGTAAATCGATCGAAATTCACGGTTATGATGTACATACCTATGCTAGCAAAACGGAATATTCGAAAAATTACGAAATAGAAAAAAATTGTAAAATAGATTTAATACAAGAAAGACAGAATATTGTCTTGGTTAAACTCGAAGTGTTGTATTTGAAGATGTAATATTTTAAACGTTTAATGTCCATTTCTACCGATGTAGATTAACTTTAATCTCGGTTTAACTTACTTTTTATCTTTTTCTACTCGTAACTCTAAGAATTAGAAAAGGATAAAAAACCGAAGTTAAAGTTAATCAGCATTGATCATAATAAATATAGATAAAAAAATATCTGAGAATCATTAGGTTCTCAAGAGTTCAGATCTTCAGATCTTCAAGCCTTCGGAATCTCAGATTTTCAGGCCCGTTTAATGGCGTTGAAATTTCAGGTTTCCGACAGTCGCGATGCAAATTTTTTTCTCCTTTCCGTCAGAAAATAAAAAAATTGATTTCTCAATTTCACCAGATAGAAATCGTGTTACGCGATCGCACGCGGATGACCGGTGCTTTCTAGAGCAAAGGGTTTCTCCGGAGTATTCCTCTACACTTGTCGGACGATCTCGTAACTAAGATTGTAGATGGCTCGGAGAGAAATCCGGGTGATTTATATCGCGCGGAGAAAGAAAGACGAGCGACGGACTCGCGTCGACGACGCGTTGCGCCGCGCCGGTAAGAAGCGCCTGGCGAGAGACGGCGCTTCGTCACCGCGCGACGGCTCAGATTCATGTAGCATGAGAGTGTTTATAAATACGGGAAGGCGGGCCGGATTTGTCAAGTCGCGGCGCTCGTTCCTTGCGGCTCCTCGTCCGAGACGAGGGACACGTGTTACAAACGAGCAGAGAGTGTCGCCGGAGAGAAAGCGTCGGCTTTCCGTGATTTTCGATGTGCCCATGTCGTGCCGACAAAAAACGGAAATCCTCCGACTCGTTTACTTTTGAACTTGGAAATCTAATATGGGAATCGATCTCCTCTTCTCCTCTCGCGCAGACAACAAGAAGAATCTGAATATATTTATCTACGCGACAGGTCCATATACGAGGCACCTTTGTGAATGTAACAAGTAGACGTGTGCATATCTGATACCCTAGCTGTTTTCAATATCTTATTTTTAAAAAAGGGATGCACCCCGTAATACCGTTTTCAAGTGGATTCCACGAGAGCATTAAATTCGTGAGCTTACCCTTCTGTATATCTGACGGGGGGAACCCCAGCTCCCCCTCGGACGCCTTATTATCGCCTAGGTTTATTTCGGGGACGAAGTTAGCGCTGCGCGCACAAACGTTTGCGGTCATGTTTGTTCAGCCCTGATGGGCAACGTAAGCCAGTTTGATGCTTGGCTGCGTCGATTCGGCCAGATACCAGCGGCGGCGTACGGTCGCGAGGGTCGCCGTGTAATACGCGATTATATGGGCAACCCCTTGAGCGGGGGCTCTCTGATATAGCACCCGACTGGGGGTAAACGAACCGGGGGTTGGTACCCGTAAGCCGATGCTCCGAAAGGGAAAGGGGGGCGAAACGCGGCGCAGCAGTTAGCAATTTCGATCATCCGAACTAATTGGGACGCACGATGTTTGGATAAACGAATGATTACATTTTAACATAATCAAAGATCACGTACGCTGCGCGTAACTCCCCGATAATAATCCCGAAACGAGAAGAGGCAAAATGAAAATTTTGCGTATAGGTATATACGTGCGATCTACATACAAGCGCCCCAATTCGCATACAATCTACAATCACGCATCTACACGCGATCCGCGTACACAGACATTCCATTATTCTTAATTAAAAATGAAATTTCGTGAAATTGATGGCCGATCCTCGCCGGCGCGGCCGCCGTTTCTCCGTGAATCTCGTAACCGTCCGTCACGGGCGAGATTTACGACGGCAATACGAAATTCGGGGTTATTATTCCGCGGAATGTTACGGTGCCATGAAACGCACACACGTACGCGCGCACATCCTCGAGAGACGGCATTTCGTCCGGCCATAAACCAATAAAACGATCAGCCTTTCGGCGTTTTGTCCGGCCGTGTTGCCACGGGACAAAACGCGTATTGCTCTCGTCTTTTTGTTTCCCCCAAACAATAATGATCGGCTAACAAACTGACTCGCAGGGCGCTAGTATGCGAAACAAGGAAGAGGGATTTACGAGCTGTTACATGCTCGCCGAGACCCGTGCGGAGGAACCCGTTGAAACGCAGCCTAGGCCTGGCTATCCGATTCATCGGGGCTGATTTATTGGGAAACGTAAATATGCATCAAGGTGTAATTTAATGCTTGTAATCTAAAAGTCCGAACGTCCGCCCGAACAGCCTGTTTCCGAGTCCTTCTTTCAATATAAAAATTATATATGTGTGAACACTGTTGAGAAATTCATAGTGTCAAATTATACTGAACTTGAGTCATTTTTAACCATTTCTGTAGGTCGTCACTGCTCCTACTCAATATATCGTTAATTTAACTAAAATAATATTAATCTAACTAAATCAATGGAGTTAAAATAATACTGCTTTGTGTTAAAGTAATAAATTTCTATACACATGGTAGTTAAAAATAACAAAATGTTATTTAATTCAAGATATTGATTTAAATTTCATTCTTTAATATTTAACAGTGAATTTATTGAGTCTTTCATAGCTAACACTTTATTTTTCTTTTTTTTAAATAAGCCCGGTAATACTTACTCCTCCGGAGATCTCTTTCGCGTAAAATCCAAGTGCGAAACTTCCATCTTCTTCCGCCAACCGGGTCCTTTTTCCTCGCGCAAATACGCTTCGTAAGTCCCGCAAGTCCGCTCATACCATTCTTTTGTTCGGCTCCGAGGAGTACGCGGAGGACTGGCCGCCCGGTGTGACGTACGATTTCGCGCGGATATTAATTGCGCTGCTAACAGCATCCGCCTTTTTACCCCTGCGCAGCCAAGCGGCCCGTGTAAAGGAGAATTATTGCTACAGGAAATTCAATCGGAGCGGCCGCATATATCGCCGTGGCGACCCGTGAGTAGCGTTGATTTTCCACCGCGTAGGCCAGGGAATTCTCTTCGCCTTCCTCCTTACCTCTCGGGCCCGCTACATCGCGATATCTGCGTTAAGGCCACTTACATCGTGCCCTCTTACAACGCATTGCGGGCCCTCTGTGTGCCCAACACGCGTAATTACGCGCAAAAACTGATAAGATCGATCCGTCGCTATCGTGCTGATCACCCTTCGATCTCCCGTGCCGTATCGATTCATCGGACGAGGCGCTTCGGAGAGGGGGAGGGAGAAAAGAACAAGAGAGAAGAGAGAGAGAGAGAGAGAGAGAGAAAGAGAGAAAGAGGGAACGGCGCGACCATTCAATCGGGGTGAGAATGTGTTCTATGAAAGGATTGATCGGTTCGTTAGCGCGAGAGGCTCTCGGCAATACAGAATTTTGGCGAATGCAAGCGCAATCGGCGATCGACATCTGCGATCAAGAAGATACGTAAGGGTTGTGCGGTGGGAATGGCGGAGGTTTGAAATTTGCGTACCGAGATTTCTGCAATTGATTTCACCGATTTACGATAAACCCTTGATTCTGAATTCTTGACGAAAATAAACGAATCTGATTCATATCTTAAGTCTACAAAACGCGCCTATTTAACAATAATATAAAACGTTAATAATATAATATTAATTTCAAGTATGAAAAGAGAACTACAGTATTTTTAGGGAATGCGTTCTATTTCGTCCAGAGAATTGTATTTCGAATTCAGCTGATATCAATATCATCTTTTCCTTCTTAAAATCCTCTCGAGATCGCATGACATTCACCGTTCCATTCTGATCGTCAATAATCAATAGTTTTCAAATACTAACAAAAAATTTCTTTTAAAATTCCATGCGTTACGCCTTGGCATCTTTAAGAATGAAACAACAGCAGTTAATTCATCTTTAAAAGTCAGGAACCAAACTCGTGGAAAGGTTCCGAGTCACTTCTCGTTACATGTTTTCGCCTCCACCATCAAAGTCACCTCCTCGAAAACTGGATTCCCGATCCCGCGCGACTTCCCTATTAGGTATACCTGCTCTCGGAGCCGTGTAGGACGCTCGACATACCTGCCTAGATAGGTCTCTACCGGAATAGGTACACCGCACAAAAGCGAACGGGGAGGCTTATTGGGGCGGACGGCTCATCAGATAGCGCTTAGAGGTGAAATCTCTCAAAGAGCCAGCACCCGTGCCAACTTAGCGTACGCGGCCGCGTAAAGCGTGTACGTATGTGTGTGTGGGGGTGTCGTCTGTGCATGCCATGCGCGCGAGCGTATGGTAAACGTAGGTAAAACGCCACGCGACCGTGGGGCCAAACCTCCCTGTCGACCTAAAAGCCCCATAGTTCGCACTGGTCGTAGATGTCCGACGGATAAGGCAAGTTGAATTATATTCACCGGTATGCCAGCGGTATCCATCCGGATGAGTTTCAGGACCGGAGAGATAAAGTTAATAGCTTTATTAACTGTGGGAAAGCCGCGCGCACGGAGGACACGTCTCTCGCTCTGTCTCCCTTCCGCCTCCCCGGGTCCCGTTTAGCCGCGTCTTCGTGTTATTCCATTCTTTTGAGCGAGGAACACTTACCGTGGACCAAACGGTGACGATGAGTTTCATCTGGACTGTTCGGATGACGCTTTTACGGCTGTAACGGTTGTACGGGCGAGAGCTGTGCATTTTGTGATGTAAATGTACAATTTGAGGATTTTTAGGACAAAATTATTAGAACTTTTAGAAAGAAGTTTGATCTATAAATTAAAAATGCTTCAAAACAGCAAGGAAAACATTCAGAAAATTTATGGTAAATCAAACAGCGTAACAATTAAACAGGAAATACGTTCCAGAATAAGAAGAGCTTTAACGCGTCTAAAAGCAAGAGGCGTGTGTATAACGATAAAGGATCCATCGGCACGAAAGCGGATGCGAATTTGTCGCGGGACAACTCCGCAAGGGGTTGTAAATCGCGGCGGCGCGGCGAGTGGACGATGTCCTTTTAGCCTTTTCCACTTCTTTCAGCATTTCGTGTTCCTTCTAAATGCGCGAATAATCGTTACAACGGTAGCACTCGTAGATCCCCCTAATCCAGCCATTTGCAGGCTGAACCACGAAAATGTGTGCCCCTTAAATGTTATTATATCCTGGCGCGCGCGGCTCGTTCTCGTTCTTTTCGGCACGGGAGAGAGAGGTGTATACTCGTGTGATCCCGGATAATCTCTCTCGCCGCCGGAAAATAGAAAATCGCCAGCCATCTCGCGATGGTTGGCTTATCAATAGGGTCCCGAAGCGATTCCCCATTCTAATTATAGTTACCAGGTGGACCAGGAATCCTGCTCGAATGTGCCGCGGTTAAGAAAATTCCTGCGCGTGCTCGCGGGAAACCGATCGTTACAGTCTTTTTCCTTTCAAAGATTATAGCGACGGTATGCAAAGTCTGACTTATTAAATTTTCACTTGCCGCGCGCAACGATTCCCGTCACGCACGTCGTGTAAAGCATTAATTATAAATTACATTATAATAAAGATTGGGATCTCGTAGATCCTCGATCGCATTTTCTTCCTCATGGGTTGCAAAGCCCGTTGCTTGTATATCCGACGGACGACAGACTTTTCCTATCTCCGTAAAAGTTCTCCCCTTTGCCTGCGCCCCCCTCCCCCTTTTCGCTAATACCAACTAATGCTTATCTGATGATGACTGCGCATGTTTAGATAAAGCGATAGAGGCGCGATAAAAGGCCGCGCTCGCGCAAGCGTGCCTGTGTTTTCCCCGCCACGAAAAATTCACTTCTTTCACGAATTAATGGAATAGTTTGTTTGGCTTCGAGCAGACGATCTTATCGGCCCGGCAGACCATTTTTTTTCTGCTTGAAATCCCACGTGGAGCGCGCTCGCGCGCCTGCGCGTTGCTCGCGATTCTCAATTTTCACGGCGTGGCAACGGAGCGATCGGTCGATCGAGACCGGAAGGAAGTGGAGAACCGTTAGTAAACGGAAGAGGGATGAGAGCGTCATAGCTGGTAATTCCGATCTTTTGATTCGCGAGAAATTATCACACGTATGTTACGTAGTACGAAATGTGTACAATTTTCTACTTTTTCTCGTATAGGCAATCGAAAAGTCTGAAAATCTCAATATTTGAGAATCCAAGGAACGAGAGGGCTTGACGAGGATTAGGCATCTGAACGTATTTATACAGGTACCTACTAAAAAATGATGCACAACTTGGGAAATGGATATCTGAAAATTTATAGATATCAAAAATACTGAAAGGGTCGAAGAACTCAAAAATCTGAAAATAATTATAAACGTTGGAAAAAATTCTGATTGCGATGAAAACCAAAACCGTGTATATAATCGATTGTTTTGTTATTTTTTATTTTCAATTGAACACGCTAATCAGTAATAAATCGTACTGATTGAACAGAAATTCGACGAACACAATGCCAGATTTGAAATATTGAAACGCATGTCTTCCGGTGAATGTATCGTATTGTGTTACGCTGTGATTAATAATTTGATACAATTGCGTGTAATGTAATATTTAACATTTATCAATATAGGTTTGGTATAACCAGAATTTATTTATTTGTGTAGTTTAATGCTTCGGTTATTTCCTGCCTGTCTAATTGTATCCAAATTATTATTTCCAGTTTGTCTAATTGTGTCCAAATTATTATATCTCTCGCAGAGAATGGGTGAATTTATTAATTACAATATATAATTTATATAATTTCTCTTTTGACAAAAGATTCATCAATTTTGTAGATTAATTTTTTTCGGTTAGATACCGAGATATTTAAAATGAGATAATTATTAATGAAACTTTTGCGGGAGAAGAATCGAAGTTTCTAAAGAATAAAGATCACTCACCGATATCTTCTCATACTTGTGCCATCTCGAGCGACGCTTCGACGCCTTTTTTTTTAGCGGTCTCACGCGATGTGCAAACTACAGCGATTCGCATAAGCAGGTGATACAGGCCAAACTCGATGATGATCGATCGGCGAGGCAGATACAGCCGGGGCATATACATAAGCGGGGCTGTTATTTAGTTCTCAGGATGTAAGCAGTTTCCCGTTCCCAGCTCGCCGATGTGCCAACCAACCGCATTCATTAAAAATCCGGGATCTTGTTAAGTTCCCGTGGCACCGATCCGGCAAAGCATGTCGAACAGTCGTTTGTTCTGCGCTTCGTAACAATACCTTGAATTAATCAACAGCTATTAGTTCATTCGTGAGCGTCTCGGTACACACTGGTATACCGGAATCACACAATTTTTACTATCCAGCATTAACTATCTCGGCAATAAACTTCTCGAGTACAAGTTTTGAGGCTTATGAAGTCTGCTTTGGATCTAGATAAGAATAAAGCCCCTTGCAGAATGCTAGGCAATAGACAATAGGAACAAGAAATAACCAAAAAATCGTTAATTACAACCTAAAAAATTCGAATGCTATGATTGGTTGGCAACAGGCAATATAGGCACAGAATTTCCAACGTGACGGAAACTCTGTGTCTATTGCCTGTGTCACTGTTTATTCTGCATTTCTACATGATTTCTGATTTCTATTCCCTGTTTCTATTGCCTATTGCCTAGCATTGTGCAAGGGGCTTTAGAATAAGATTAGAAGAAGAGCGGTGCGCAGAGGGGGGGGAAATGAATTTGTCTCTTTCCCCGGGTACTTATTTATCGCGCCGCATTATTTATTCAAATTCACTATTAAATTATGTATCACATATCTAATACGATCTTTACATAATACCTGACTTGACCCACTCTCAAGAATACTAAATTATTCACAAAATCTTTATTCTGGAGTGCTACCGACGATGCACGACCGTGCGATGCTCTTTTTTTTAGCGTTAGGCGAGCTATAAATATTTGTCACTTAGCCGTTCACCGCGGGAGAACGCATAATTTGCGACGAAATTTGACAACGGTCAAATTCAACAGAATAACCGTTGATTTCTAAGAACGCACATTATGCGTAAAGCTCGCATGCTACTTGATCGTTTAGTATTAATCGCGTATCGGTTTTGGCAGGTGGTTGCCACTCACGTACCAGATAAACATCTCCGCGCAGTGACCGGAACCTGATCTCGTCCGCGTGCAAATGAATAATTATGAAGTCCACCGTATGTGCTCGCCGCGACAAGCGCATATCGTCCGTTGGGCGCCGCCTAAATGCGCGATTAATGCGCGCGAAATTTACCCTCGTGTTCCGCTTAAACGTATACCTATACCTGCTTACGCTGCGCTCGCTATTCGTGCAAGAAGCCACAAGTCGCAACAGTTTTCCGTAACACAAATTTATGTTGCGTATATTTATACTGTCGTTCCTCTTAGTACTACAATTAAGCTTGCAAAACAATCGAAAACAAAATCCACAATCGATGTATAACGTGTTATAATTTTTTAAATATTATTTTAGTATTATATTTGGCTAAACCCGAATTCGCGCGTTGGTGCTAACTTTGATCACGATTGAAAAGTCTTAGATATTCTTTTATATTATCAAATTGGATAATCTTTTAGTTACTTTCACTTTACTCTTGTGAGATGCGATTAAATATCTCCGGGCGTCACTTCGCAGAGTTTTCTTGCGACTGATCTCGAAATTACGGTCTTTTTCCGGAAGTAAAATAAAGTCGAAAGCGGCTCGAATGATCCCTGGGACAGTTTGTGCAGCTTCGTGTTGATACTGTACGCGTATCGCTTCTTCATCGTCACGGCGCATCATGGCGCGTCACGGCGCGGCAGGTGCCCTGCGATGCGCTACGTGGTACATGGTCCGAGCCGGTCAACGAGCCGTCCACGTAGGCCTCTTTAATAGAAGCCTTTATGGGGCACTTAATACGGGCAATTTCTCTTTGATGCCCGCTGTTCATTCTATCGAGTCACCGCGTGCACCGACCTTTCCTTCATTTCTCGAAAGAACGCTATATATTTAATTGCGCCGGCACGTCGCAGATTCATTCATCTTTTCGATGTACGAATCACTGCTCTATTTATTTGACGTTAAGCTGAGTTACTTACACATTGCAAATATCGCTAATAACTAGCTAAATGTAAATTACGTACTTTACCTGGAATTTATTTGCCTGGAGAGTCAGCCAAGCAAGTGGAAATTAGGGGGGGGAAAAAGTAAAACTAAATATGCGCGGTGTAAAAGTTCATGTTTCTTTATTATATTTTAAATGCGAGGGAAAACTTGAAGAAATTTGATCGAAACTATGGATTTTTGGATTTTGAATCTTTTTCGAATGTCCTGCAGAGTTGTAAATTCTTTTCCCTCAAATTTCCGGAAGCTCTGCGACTTCGAATTTAAGCTTCAGACGTTTATGACAGTCTTATGTTTTTGAAAAATTCGGATCTTGGAAACTTGGAATCCTCACGGGCAATTCATTCGTCAGCGCGGCTCGTTGCTGCATCCTGTCGCGTTTAATGCACGTCAGGTATTATAAAACGGCAATTAATTCCGCGGTAATGCCACGCGCACTCGCACACGACTCGCTCACTCCATTTTATTATCCATCGATGAGCGCAACGCAATGACTTGCGGCACTTCAAGTTGGCCTGATCCGATTTTCCGCGTTATCGTTATACTCTTCTTCTAAAAAAACTCGCGCGTGTTGCTAGGAATATGTCACGAATCGCATTTCAAGCAACAAGTTATGACAGAGATATTTGTGTCAGTAGTTACCTGATTAATTTTAACCAATAAATCTCACGACGTTTTATTAAAATGCTTTTTTTTCGTCATCAGATTTGACCGATCATTATTTTCCTTGTCAACCGAGCTTACGAATTTGTATGCGATTTGTGCAAAATGTCTGAGATATAACGCTACACTTTGGCGAGCGTGCGAATTTTCGCTGTTAACGAATTCATCATATATATATACTCATAAAGATTACCTGCTTTACAAGGTAATGTATTAAGAGGGCGGGAATTAAGAAAATACACTATTTTATCGATCGTAATATATGAGGGACTTATCTCCCCTTAAAACCACCATATTGGGATACTCGAAGCCACTCTGAGTGCCGCGTATATACACTCGCTTATACGCGGGTACCTGTTACATTTTTCTCCGCTTAATTGCGCGCGTATGCATTCGCGTCGAGGACGGCCACCGTATCGCGAGGTAAGCGCGGTAAGACGAAAAAGAAGGAGAAAAGAAAGAGGGACCGCCGTATTATACCGACGTCCGGCTTATGCTGGGAATGGCAAAAAAGGGCGGCGCGAGAGATCCCCATCGTGTGCGCGCGCGCGCGAAAATGCCGAAGCATAATATAACAATTTTATTCACGGTGGTCAATGTAAATATGCGAGATTATGAGCGCCGTGCAGCCCGGAATGTATAACCCTAGGCGCGCGTTCGCGACGCGCGTCTGCGCCTAATTCCGCGAGTCCTCGGTCCTTCCAGTGGACGGACCACAAAAATCTCACGTGTGGTTATGCAATGTGCGACGTAGAAGCGAGTCTAAAAAACGACGTTTTAATTCAAGATATTATATTATAATTATACTTGAGAATCACGATTTATCTTCAATATATACGTTTCATCAATACGGTGTATTAAAAGCTTTTTTTTCAGTTAGACAGGATTAAATACAAAATTAAAAGTTCTGAACTGTAAAAGATTCAATCAATTGTTTTTCTCCCGAAAAGGAATGATAAATAACAAAAATATAATATCCGTTTATTGCATATCCGTTAAATTATAACAGATATATACGATTGATAATAATGTATCTATATTCCCGCGTATGTCTCTTTATCTCCTCGACTCTCGCGTCTTCGAGATGGGATCTCGGGACGCCCACGGGAAAGGAAACAAATATACGGCCGCGTACACTTCTTAAAGCGCGCGCTAGTTAATCGCGCAACGCAGGTAGCGCGGAGTCACATCGGGAGCCATAGAGAGAGCTAATCGCGATCGCAGGTGGCATGGGAGACTGCGAGCCGAGAGACGCGAGAGATTCGCAAGCCTCCTGGGTCCCACATACCCACATAATCCCGTTCAACTGTGCCCCTCTCGGGCGCGACTTCGCGATATACGAAGTCGCCTCGATGTGCCGAGTCGCCGACACGCTGAGGGATGGACGACCCTGGCGTGCGTGCCTCGCGGCAATTTCCCCACGGAACTCGAGATTCGCTCGAGATTTAATGTGGAAGGAAGCGGGCGGGATCCGCAGTTGATATTTGCCGTGTGCTTTACGCTCGGCATGCAAGGATGCAAGTGGAGAGTATGCGACCGCAGCGTCTGCGAAGAGTACATGTTCCGCGAGAATCGCATTTGTAGTCTTACATAGACGGAACGCGCGCTCTCCCGAAGGCAATAATGACGTGATCCATTAGTGGAGGAAAACAATAATGAGTCAGACGCTTTTTTTGCTCGACTTGTCCAGTTGATAGGGAGAAGTAAAGGGAAGATGAAAAAAGCGATCATTTTTCTTGTTTTTAGAAAGAGCATTATCCTCCCTTCTTCACCCTCCCTTTCTCTCTCACTCTCACTCTTCTACTTATGTTTCTTCTAATGTCCCTTATCCAGTGTATGTTAAGGCCATGGTACATAGAAAAACTTGAGCAGTTGCCGTGATTTTAAATACCGTGTCAGAACACATATTGAAGATTGAGGATTACGAATTGAGAATTCAACGAATCAAATCAAAACGGATTAAATTAACAAGCAAAGATAAGCTTTGAGAGTACAACGTGGTTAACGGTGCGTTAACGTTATTAACAATTTTTAATTACTAATAAGATACATCTACTTCTAAAATAATCATAAATCGGTTTCGGCTCTACTTTGAGCCATCATTAGCGATGCCGTAACAGTTAAGTCAAAATAAATTAAGGTTAAACTTATCTGATTGATCGAATTCTGATTTTCCGTTTGCAATCTTCAATATATGGACTGATACGAAGGTATATAACTTAACGAGTTTCCCGCGAGTCTTCTTCAATGTTCCGAGATCGCTTGATCGCGACTTTCGCGTAAAGAGATCGCGGAAAGTTGATGCGCCAGAGCAGAATATTATCAACGGCGAGCGACCACCTCCGTACAATCAGATGAACGAACAGGATATCCTCGGCATACAGATGCCGATGCAGATAGCGCCGAAGCGCATATGTGTTTTATAGAAATGTCTCTTCTGAATTCCCCTCGAGAAAGGGGAAAAGAATCCCGTTCGCTGATGTACACCTTCCGCGGCCGGGCATCCCGTCTGCATTTATATGAATGCGTATTACAAGTGCGGGAGCTCGTATATAAAATGCAAACGCGCGATGCGCGAGGGGACACGGTTCGCACTGCCGTTTAATAGGGAGCCGCGAACTAGATCGGTAACTCCTGGCAGCTCGTATTTATTGCCCGCCGCGGTCATGAAGGATGGCTCGCACATAAAATTAGCGATACACGTAATTGTTATCGCTTGTAACGCTTACATTGTGCACCGGACGGCGCCGTGATAGCGGCTAATGTACGCGCGCCTTTCGTGCGAACCCGCGCGTATTTCATATTAAATGGAAAGCAGTGCAAGTGTTCTCCCTAATGTTTTCACGTGCATATATACAGCGCATAAGTTTGAAGCTCAGAACTTGTAAATCTGAAATAAAAATCTTCCGACTTCAAGTCCCGAAATAATGTGTGCTCGTGTTCGCTAATAATTACTAAATCTCAAATCTCTAAAATCTCTTCTTTTTTTCCAATGAGTATCTTATTAAATTATATGTGATACAGTTTCTCTATATTGTAGACTAGCTGGTTACCCGGGCTTCGCCCGGGAGTCGTTATTCTTGAAACGACTTCATTTGTGTTTCAATATTTTTATTGTGGACAACCATAAGGAGTGTGTCGGGTGGTTGATTTAAAGACGGTAGTTTAACTTTTATGCATGAATAACACATTCTAGGTGCTTAAGTTTTAAACTTTTTTACTTGACAATGATCACATATTGCACCTATTTTCCCAATTATTACATTCGGATAAAATTGATATTCGTAATTTGAATCATAACTATAAATGCCTCTAATTTCAAATTGGACCGCATAAATGTTTTCGTGGATTAAACATGTCGTAACCGGTCTTTTTCTACTCGAGTTTCACACTATTGAGTCATTTCCGCTTTTCCGATATTTCACTTATCGATCAGTGACAACATCCCTTGGTTTACCCAAGCATTTTTCAGGAATTTTGAGATTGCTCGCTCGCGATGTACACAGAACCTCGATTTTTCAATTAAAAAACCAAGGATAAAAATCGGTAATCACCGATTCTCACCAAATTCAATATAATAATATTTTATCCATAAAAAAAAATTAGTTTAATATCTCAAAATTTGCAGAAATCAAAACAATTACATACATTTTTTTAGACTGAAATCGGTAACCCCTTTATTAGGAAATTCTACCTCTGTTTTATATACAATTCTTTAAAATTCGGTCAATTATTTCCCAAAAAATTTGAAAAATTTCAGATACCGGTTCTAAAAAAGATCGGTAACGAAAAATTATACACTTTATGGCACTCCCCGGGAAATTCTACCCTTGTTTTATATACAATTCTTTAAAATTCGGTCAATTATTTCTTGAAAAATTAAAGAAATTAGAAAAACCGGTTTCCAGAAGATTGGTAACGAAGAACTATACACCCTATAGCACTCCCCGGGAAATTCTACCTCTACTTCATATATAATACTTTCAAAATCGGTCCAATAGTTTCTAAGATTACCCCGAACAACAGTACAAACTTTTCCCCTTTATATAATAGTAGAGATAAACGAGAACATTTCTATATATTTTATATCATGTAAATTAATACCGTACGAATTTCACGCTGCGCTAACAAGTAGAAATGTGAAAACGATAAAAATCAGGAAATGCAGATTTCAGTCTGGTCTCCGCTCCATCGTGAATGGCCTGCACGCTCCAACCGCTTTTTGGGCATCGATGAGCACGCGGCTGCTCGCTTTTGGATAAAGAGAACAATTAAGGAAACACCGACGTCCATGCGAGAAGCGTGAGGCATTTTTGTAAACGATAATAAGCAACGCGTGTCGGATTCCCGAGAAGTTGAATAAATTTGTGTTGGTCCCGTGGTTCGCAATTACGCGTCGCCGTTTTCATTTATCGTCAGTTAACCCCCTCTTTCCAAGTCTAGCCTAGTACAGTAACATCGTTAGGCATACACAGAAAGCGGAAAAAGGCTTATTAGAAGCATCGGAAATCGTAAAATTTGCAGCGAGCAAACTTGAAATTTGACATCGTTCACTTAGAAAATTAACGATTTAAAATTCGCAAGAAATTAATTCTATAACTCATTAGGAAAATGATAAATTTCACACATGAGAAGTAACTATCATGATGAGAGGAACATACTAAATCTAATAATTCAAAATTAAAAATGTATATGTTGCATTCGGCTGTAACAGAGATTAATAAAAAAAGAAAAAACTGGCAAGAAGATCGACGTGCGTATTGCGTGATGGTATCAAACGGCTGGTAAGAGATTTAATGTTAAATACATTGCAATTAAATCTCAAATTAAATTGTCGGGAATAATTACAAGCAAAGGTTTTAATTCGAAAAGAAGATTCGACTAGGAGATAAGGAGAGTGAATAGAAAAGTCATGAAAAAGCAGGCGATGAAAACGCGGTCGGCTGTCATGCGTTTAATTACCAATCAGAGACGCCAGGTTATCGCGTGGTTGATTCCTGCCGCAAGCTTCTGCCGACTTCCTATGAAAGATGAATACGGGGTGACTCGAAAAAACCAAGTTAAGGATTTACAGCGGAAATAAATTCTTTCGTGAATTCGAATTCAACTTATTTACTTCTCTTTTTTTGGGCGGAAGAATTTAATCAGTACTTTCATCTCAGTGAAGTATTTATAATTCAAGATGAAACTTAAAGAAGTGGAGTGTATCATCAAGAGTGCGCTACATCTTTCAAGCTGACATTCTTTTCGGAAAAAAGAATTTAACAGGAGACTCACTATTGGAAGATATATGTCATTCAATATATAATTTAAAGAATTTTTTTCCAATAAAAAAAGTGTCCTAATAAAAAAAGGACATGTATGATTCTATGTCTTTCTTTCATGTGACTTTTAATTGATATAACATTTAAAATGCGTTCCGTCAAGTTGACAGAGGAAAATCGGAAATCTTCTTCGAGCTTCTCCGAGCCACCCAGTATAACACAATACGTTCACATAGCGCGTTCGCGGGACGTGCACGCGAATGCAACTAATGCATATTTGTTGGCCGTGCGTTAAGACGCGCCGGCCTTTTTATTATTATACATTGTTACGCGCGCACACAGCTGTACGCCGCTCGCATAATCACCATCAGATAGCGAAGCGCGATCCGTCGATGACAGGAACACGGTAGACGCACCCGAGCTGCTTCCCATTCTCGCGTTCATGCTCGGAAATTACCTCTCTGAAAATTACCTTCCTCCCTTTAAAGTCATCCCACCTCGGCTCCCCCTTCCCTTCCCTTCACGGGCGATAATATGATGCGACGGACGGTGTGTGTCTGCTTCGATGACGCGCACCGGAAATCCCTTTGAAGAACGTGCAGGAGCGCTTCCGATCTTGATGAGGACTGAAGCGTGCAATGAGAGGTTTAACGTGCAAATTCTTATAAATTTATAGAGAACGTCTCGGTGATTAAAGACTAAAATGAATCCTCCTGAATTAAAGGCTACAATGAATACCTGAGACTATGAATGAATGCTTTGAATACCTTGAGAGTCTATTTAACGAGAGTAGCCAGAGAGAGAGAGAGAGAGAGAGAGGGGGGGGGGCAGCAGGGGAGAGGGAAAGAGAGACCCATTTAATTCATGGGAGTTGGCCTGCTTGTTCGCACGCGGATTCGCCTTTCGGCTTGAAGACGAAATTCGTACGTTTGGCCGTTACGCAGGCCGTTAGAATTCACGAACGCGCGGAGCAGTGTGCTCGCCTAATTAATATCTGCAGTTAAATCTGGGATCTAGATCTGAACGAACCGCTAGTTCACCAGCCAGCCAAGGTGTACCGGCTCCCTGATTCCGTTGCTCGCTGCTGTTGTTTCCAGCGTCGTCGCGGTGCTGTTCGCGTGTGAATGTTCACTGACCCGACCGGCTTAAGTCCGGCTAGATCTGCAAGTCCCTGAGAGATTCGCAATCAGACGACGGAGTATGCTCCGAGACACGTTGATGTGTAACACAACGCAAACATGCGTTATACGTTAATCACTTGCCGAAGGTACATCTTTATGTATGAGCTGACTCTTTGAATCCGAAAGTTCTGAAAATATACTGTAGCTATCATCCTTTGAGCTTAAACTTTCTTCTACATCGAAAACTTCCACGTTTCCCCGGACTTTTGGCTTCCATCTCCGGAGCTTGTAAAGTTCGGAACTTTCTGAATTCCGTCTTTAAGTTTTAACGAGAACAAGCGAGGCGTCTCTTCCCGGAGTCCAAGGGTAAAGCGTATCGGGGAGGGATCGTCAAAATGTTTCTTTCCAACGTTTTTCGTTTCTTCCCCACGAGGCGGCAAAAAAAAAGAACCGGCCGATACACGCTCCGCCCGTAGATTTCACGGTACAGCTGCAACGAGGCGGTTGTAGACGATAAATCCTCGCCGCGGTTGCAGCAGGAAACGCGCGGATGTATATCCTGCACGGGAGTAAATTCGCGGCGCGAACGAATCGCAACGATTGCGGGCGATAGCTTTTTCTAGCGAGCGAGCTATTGTCGGCGATGGATCGAGGCTGGGAGTTCGCGTTGAGGGATTTCCGGACGACTGAATATTCGAATATTCGTAATTTTTCCTCTTTCTCGGATTTTCCGAAAATACCTCTTTTCTCTTGCTTTCGATCTGTCTGCATTATTTATCTCTCGCTTCGATTTAAAGATATCAAAAGAAGTCACGACGTTCCCCAGCCTTGAAAGTTCGAGGAAGCGTTTCGACGCGATCGGCGAGGGCCCTCATCGGCATCCGAGATGGACCTGCTGAAAAATTCTCCTGCGTAAAATTCAGCGGTATAACACTCCGTGTAATATGTCGCCGACGATACGTCGTTCGCATACTCGGATCGGAGTTGCCGGAGTTACAAACGACACCGCGCCGCATCCGCGGCATATAATCGCGGCAGCAACAAAATGTGGCGGACTCATTCAGCGCTTCTCAAACCGAAGTGTGTTCGCGCACTTGGCGCGACGAACGGCGAAACAGAAAACGCGGGACGAGAAAAATCAGTAAACTCGCTGCTTTACACTCGGCTAATTTAACTCGACGATTCTCACTGCGTTTTGCAGTACGCTTCGGGATCTATCTTGCGGTCTTTAAAATCAGATTACAGTTGCAGAAATTTACGCGGTTTGAGGAAAAACAATGCAGCTGGCATTTCTTAGGTAAAGAAATTAAAATTAAATACTTCGACATTATTAAATCTATATCTTCGAGTAAGTATTTCACGTGGAAATTAATTTGGTTAATTAAACTTTTTTTAAAAGAACAGGTTGCTAGGAAAGGTATATTTATTATTCAGAAGAGATATAATATGCGTGCACAATCACACAAATATTTATAATATAAAACAACTAACTTAAAATAATCGACTTTAAAACCTTTAGACTTTAATTTAAAAATTGTTTATAATTTAATCGACACGATTGCGCGTGCAATGTGCCGTTATGCCCAAGTACAGGCGACGTCCGCGCGATTTGAGTATCACTGCGCTATTGGGACCGCATTCCCACCACGGGGCCCCGACGCGGCGTTTGAAGACTGCATTTAGAGCGGCGACGCTCAGTGCAAGGAGATAACCCATATGAAGAGCTGTCGGTCCGACTGGCGGTTATGCTGAATAAAATGTCTGATTTGCTGTACTGCCACCGATTCCGATTCCGTGCTCGGGGCGGCACGATGACCAACATTCCGTGCCGCGCGTTTATGGGGGCCCTCCATGTCGATCACGGATGATCGCTGTCCTCCTCCTCTCACATAAAGTCGGGGAGATGAGGAGAGAGAAAGAGTCGGGGGGTAGGGGGGAGGGCAGAAAAAGTGAGAAAGAGACGAAAGAAAGGCACGTCGACTGAGAAAGGACGGGAAAACGCGCGGCTGCTCTTTATGGGATATTTAATAAGAAGCCTTATCGTCCAGCGGTGAAGTTAGATACAGAGGCAACGAGGCATCCGCGTCGATATACGACGATGATGCACGTTTAACTGCCACGGCTGTCATCGGACATTACGTCGACGAAAAATACGACGGGGCCCCGAAGAGATCGGCGCGTTACGTCGTGATTTGTGCACTCGCTCGGGCTTGATGACGATCCCCGTGGCAATCGAGAAATTCCCTCCTCTTAATATCGAGGCGGCAATGTGGGTGCAAGAATCCGAGTATCCAAAAATAATCAAGCTTATTAAATTCTGTAGCATATAATAGATAAAAGATAAAAAAAAAAAGAAAAAGAGATGGAGAAATTTCGACATTTTTCATAAGAATCGATTGATTCTGATGAAAAATCTAATCGTATCTTTCAAATATTTTTACAATCTTTTGCAAAAGGATTGATGACTGATTGAGTACCTTGATAACGATCAATTCTTTTCTACTTCCTACGTATCAAAGCATTTGACGTTAAAAAGTCATTTTGTTCTGCCTCATCAAAAGGGATATCTACAGTTTGTTTTCGAGCAAGCGAGCAGGCTCGAAATCCAAAAAGCCGTCGAAAAAAAATATGATTCCCGCGCGAGTCAGTGTTAAAGTTAGGGCGCACAGGTATAACGGGGGCATCAAACTCTCAGGTCCCGGACGGCGGACCGGGCCCGCTGCAGGGGGTCCAGTCACGCTGACATGTTTATCACACTCGTTCCCCGGACTCGTGCCATGCGTTATGCGAGAGCTTTGTGTTATATCGGAGTGAGAAAGAAGGAGAAAGGGAGAGAAAAAGAAAGAGAGGGAGGGAAACCCATGAGGTTTCACGTTACTGGCGACACAATGACGTTGTACGTGTCTCTTAACATTTTTCATCGCCGGATGAACCGCGGGAAGATGCCGCGCGCGGGATCTCGGGTGATAGCGGGATCTAGCATGAATATATGTGTTATACGAATATATATACCGAGGACTGGAGGGTTTAAAAATTCAAATTGAGAGAACGGGTGTACCAAAATGGACGAAATTGTCGCGGACGTTATGGCTAAAAATATGTATACTTTGCTGTATATTTTTATAATTATATATATATATACACTGAGAGAACAGTATATTAATAGTTAATATACATGCTTTGTCGTTAATGTAAGAATTTTTTATGTCCGTCCCTAATAAATATTTCTTCATAATTAATATATGCTATATTGCGTATCACTGAATATAACTACATTTATCAGTATAAAAATAATATTACTGCATACCGCAGTCCGTGCTTTATTAATAATAAAGATTATTAGTAATAATATAACATTGACTTTCTTTGTCATAAATAAATGTATGTTTGCGTAAAATATTTTATCAATTTCGACAAATGAAATAATTTATGAGATTATTGATTATACTTATATTAATAATTAATATAAATTTGTTAATTACAAAGACATTACATTTAATATACATACAATTTCATATAAATTGATGGTATTTTTACTATACAGTTACGTATATTATTATTAAATATTACGAATTTACATTGACATTTGTATATTTCTGACAAAGATATCAAGTCTAAACTCATGGTATATTAATAATTAAAAAAGTATTTCTCTCAGTGTACATATATATAAAAATAACAATATATAAAATAATTAAAAATAATTTAAAATGTTGCGTTTTCGTCGCAACGTTTTTTTTTTTTGCACTTTGATCGAAGTTTCCTCTGATTTCTCAAATAAAAAGCTCCATTCATCTCTATTCGTTACCGTTGGACAAGCATGTTAATTGCGAATACACGGACCACAAAGTCTGCAATTTCTCGTTCATTATTTAAGCGAAGTTGTGCTAAAATTATTTGTAATTTCGTAATAACAAGGCGAGACGGTTTATGCGATCGCGTCGAGATCTGTCGATGCGCTCTTTCGCGTGTTCGTGTCCCTCGAGTGCAATAAATAAAACTGTATTATTCATTTCCTTATCATCGTCGGCCATCTATATTCCGGTCGCGCGAAACTTGCCGCTTATCTTTCTCTCCTCACTAAAACAGTTCTCTAATTCCTTCTTCGAGCTGCTTCGAGCGTTGTCTCGTTCCTCTCTGTCGATCAGATTCTATAAACAGATACAACGTAATACCGCATTAAATTAAAATCAAATTAACTGAGAATATTGCATCGTATAATGTTATTTTTGAAAGACGCTATTAATTTTACATACGGTAAAATAGATTTGTGACATTAATAATTTATCTTCTTCGATCAGTTTAGAGTTGTGTGTGACTTTTTCTTAACGAAAATCCAATTGGATATCAGCAATTTTCTTTTGTATGTTAATATTTGTATAATTAAGACATCGTTTGCCTTTGATTCAGCTTGCTACGTGCATTTAAGTTGCAAGGCCTGTGCTTCCGGGAAACATTCACGGCTAGAATTCTCTCAAAGCGTGGTTATATGAATTATACAGATACGCGGGTATATATATTTCAGTCAATGATCTGTGAGGCGAAAGACGACGCAGATAAGCCTTGACAGCCTCGATTCAAGATAGTCACACGTCTCTTCAAAGCTCGCGCACGCTTTATTCTTAGGGTCATATTTATAGTCGCATTTCCACTGAGAAACTCAGCTAAAATCAGTTTTGAGACACGATACGGTTCAATAGATGTATCTTGATATTCAATTTGATATTCGTCACATATTCGTCACATTTTATCGCATTTCAAGAAGCGAGGAATTCTGATGAAATATGATTGGTATCTTGATATCGTACATAATAGCAGTTGTCTGTTTCTCGCGGTTTAATAATCTGTGTTTGAGAAAAGATCAGATATTAATATACATGTGTACATATACATATATAAATATTAATATACATACAATATGTTTTGAATTTTGAATTATTTAGGCGTATTAAGATGAGAAATGAGATTGTATATTATCTAGTGATTCGAAGATGACTTGTGAAAAAAGATTGCGCTTAAATATAAATGACATTTTATAATAAAAATGGTTAGATTCCGATAATTCTGGCGCCTTAATTTGACGATGGTTTCTGGTAGTACTTTTAATGCTGAACAAAAAATTATATAGGTCTTATAGGGCTAACTGCTCTGGTTTTCGAGATATACAGTGTTAAAGTTAAAAATAAATAATATGAATTTTTAATAATATATCTATGCTAAGCACAAATACTGTTATGCTTTACGTAAAGAATGTACACAAGAACACGCATACCTTTTCCACTCGAGACAAAAACGTAAACAACGTAAGATATTTCGAGGTCTCGCCTCTGACTTAAATATAGGGCGAAAAAAGGTTTATCATTGTCACGGTTCGTGTTTTCAACTTTTCACGCGAACCGAGGTTCACCCCCACCTCCCCTTTGCTTTCGGGCGAAGTGCGGTAGCCCCTCTCTCGCTTACGTGTGTACTGTTTATACACACACAATATTGAAGTATTATTTAAAAATTCATATTATTTATTCTCCCGGCTGCTGTTTTTAACTTTAACACTGTATATCTCGAAAACCAGAGCAGTTAGCCCTATATAAGACGTATATAATTTTTTGTTCAGCATTAAAAGTACTACCAGAAACCATCGTCAAATTAAGGCGCCAGAGTTATCGGAATCTTGCCATAGAAATTGATTTGATTAATTAAAAGATTATTGACAATTTTTTAGCAGAATCCCTGCCTCTGTCGGTCCCTGTACCCACATCCCTAAAAAGTTTTAATATAACCGAAACTTGGAAAGTTGAAAATTTGTGTGCCGGTACCGGGGTCATGCAGGTCATATGTTTGATGATTGATCAGGGTTATTCACATGTCAAGGTAAGGAAAATGGACTAAATTCCTAATCTTTTGTGTCAAGAATTATCCTGAGTGAAATGTTCCTTTCACATTATTTTTCTTTCTATTCGGTCACCTTTCTTCATCTACTTATCCGTTAACAAAATATTTTTACGTGTTAGTAATGGAGATAATGCTCGAATAATTGTTTTGACATTTCTCCTATGAAAATAGCAAGACGTCTTTTAACAAGTAAGCTAAAACAGATCTCGGTAATTGTATATAGATGGGGGGGACCACCTTGGATGACCTTGATATTTTAGTATATTGTCAAGGTCATCCTCCTGAGTGACCTTTAGAAGATTTCAGCCCGCGCTCGATTCGTTAAAAAGTTATTAACAAAAAAAGTTTGGAAAATATAGCAGCTATTTTGAATATTGGAAGGCATAAATGACTAATATATATGTCGAAATAGTTCACGCATATACTTTCCACGCGAAACGAGGTGCCACATGTAATGGGTACGTGGCGTGTTTCACAAGCTTGTTTATATATATATATATATATATATATATACATCATGCTTGGAACGCGTGCTATTCAAAACAAGGTTACTGCTTGTTTTGAACAGTTAATGTAGGATAATGTAGGAAAAAAAGCACAACATTTAAATACTTTTAAAGCGCGTCACTAACCTACATAGGTTAGATGACGCGCTTTAAAAGTATTTAACTGTTTAAAGCGCGTCACTAACTTACATAGTGGCTTTAAACAGTTAAATACTTTTAGGTTTTGGTAAAGCAGCGACTTTCTCGCGAAATAAAGTATTCTCTGCTTTAACAAAAAGACCTCAATTTATCAACAATTTACTTGCTTTAAATGTTGTGTTTTGGTAAAACAGCAACTTTTATGCGAAACAAGATATTCTCTACTTAAAAAAAAAAAGACGTAATATTAATCATTTATGCTTTCTAATATTCAAAATAGCTGCTATATTTTCCAAACTTTTTTGAAAAATTAAATCGAAACAATTTAATTAGGTGTAGAGGGGGGGATTTTACTACTCCAACCGGAGCTGTGTTTCAAGTCTGACAAATCTAGTCGGCACGCAGTTAAAGGTTGGTAAATACCTATGTAAAATAAAAATATAAATAAAACTTTTGCACATCATTTACCGCGCTTGGTTCTTAGTTAGCCCGTTTTCTATTCTATTCTATTCTATTCGTGCGGACTTCGATTTTAACACGCTTGGAAATGAATTTTCACTGATTGCGCAATTTTTAGGCCACTTCTTTTTCAATCACATAACATTTTAGAAACAAAAATGTAAAAAGAGAGGTAATAATAAGAAGCGATGAATAGAAATCCAATAATTGGCAAAATCTGATTTCCACGAATAAGAGTTCGCAATCTCTTTTCCAATTAACAATCTATTTTAATTTACCTACTGTCTGCTCTTTAGAATAGTTTCCTCAAAGAAGGAAGAAGAGGAAATTGTTGCCTACCATTTCCAATAGACGAACTTCCGTTATCGTTAATTCAACGATCTTCTTTCAGATCGGATGTTACTCGATCAAGTTGTAAATTCACGATTGCTCACTTATATGTCAAAGTAATCTTCGAGACACGTGCACGCAAAACTGTTGAGCAACTTGGCATGATTTTAATGCAGGCGCGATTCCTTATCCACGTGATCTGTGACATGCCTAAGAACATAGGAACATGTATACGTCGATGTTTAATGGCTTTCAGGCTAGTTGAAGAAGACAGAAAAAGAGAGAGAGAGAGAGAGAGAGAGAGAGAGAGAGAGAGAGAGAGAGAAAAGGTAAAAAGCGTAGGGAAGAAGGGAAAGAGCGAGAAAGGCCGGTCGTTAAAAAGGATTTCCCTACGATATATCTTCATTTACGCGCGGTGAATAACTCACGTGTCCGCGCGTGTCGCGCCGCACTCTCGAAAAAATTGTGTCAACGCGACGCGCGACGGTCGGCTTACTTTTTCGCCGCCCTTCCGAAGAGGACTTGCAACCGAACGATGCGCGGGAAATGGAACTTATATTGTTTTTATCTTCCTTGCACTTTCTCACTTTTGCTTCTTTTACCCGAGTCTCTCAAAATTTTGGTTTCGAGTTTCTACTACCCAAAATTCATAATCCCAGATACGTATCACGTATCACTGTGACAAAAGAAGAAGAGGTATCTTAAGTCGCACAAAAGAGTTTTCACAACACCTCCACGGAAAGTCCGGCGACTTTCCATGCCTGTAGAGCGGGGCGAAAGTGACTAATTGCTCTCCAGGGCTTACTTTTTTCTCTAGGGAAGAAAATTAATACTTTCTGCCCCGTCAATCCCGTATAACAGACATTATTTAACACCCGTTTGTTGTATTATATTGAAACATTAAAATGACACTTATACAGTAACACTGTTTAACGAGGGGTAATCCTCCAGGTCTCAAACACACTTTCCAGTGACGTTCATAAATAACAACCAGCTCCAACGCGAAAAGGGGGACGAAAAGGGAAGGGACGGGAAGGGAATGCCGGTACGCGGGAGAGTAAGAGACATCGAGTTGCTCAAGTCACATCACTACCGGCCGTTTGATAAGGCCGATAAAGCGCATAAAGAATGCTTGTCCCCGCGTCTCCCCCTCCCCTCCTCAGCCCCTTCTCGTTGGTATCTTAATGTCCGCGCGGCCGACCTGTCTTCCTCTCGCTCTCTTACTGTTAATCTTCCTCCTTTCTCGCCCTCACACTCCCCCCTTTTCGCCCCGGCCTCTCCTCGTCGATGCCATAAATTATGCGACTGCAGCGTGCGCGCAGCTGCGCCGATGCCTCGGGAACGATCCTCCCGATCCTCCCGATCCTCTCCCCGGTGTCGTACCGGTGGTCCAAGATCGAGAAAATCGACCGCCAAACCGGATTAAGGGGGAGATTAGAGCCGGATTAGAGAGGCGGATGAGCTGAAAGTTTGGATATGAGATACGCGCTAGGCCGCGGAATTTAATGCCCACGCAACACATCAGATCGCCACATTCTAAAGAATCTAAAGCGTGTCCTTCTATCAAAACTCCTGTGTACGTGACTTATCAACAAGGAAGTTACAAATAGAGCAAAAATTTAATTTTAGGAGGTGCGAAGACTTAAAAAAGAGAGAAAATAAGAATTCCTAAATGTCTATATACCCTAAAATTAATATTTATAAACATCTGTATCTAGAATTAATAAATATTTGTATATGAGGGTGTGAAGAAAATTATCTATGCAGATATCTAATAGATATACACGCTCACAAAGTATTCAGAAATTCTAAAAAGATTTCTAGATTAGATCTGGTTTTTTTCGAGTCAGCTAGATCTAACGTAATAATTCTCGCATATAAATCGAATCTCTTGGATTTCTATCTATGTAATAAATCATGTATATGTAATTTAACGATTTTAACATTCGAATATCTGTGCTTTTACAATTATTCACCAAAAGAGGCTAGCGAGATAGAAACGTAAACAAATATAATAGAAGCGGGGAAGTATTCGGATCTTTTGTACTTCAAAAACGGACGACAGGTATTTCACGCGTTACACGCGTGGAAACGAACACGCCCCGTTGGATTTTCCACGGATGACAGGTGTTATAATGCCACCGTGAAAAGTCTCGGGGGCAGCTGCCATTTTATTGGGGTCGGCGACGTGTCGAAAAAAAAAAAAACATTTTACGATGCGAGTGGTTGAGCAGCGGATTCTGAATGAGAGAGTTTCCAGTTATATGCTCATTTATAGTTCAATTGATGCACGCCGCCGCCGCCGGTTCTCGATTGCACTCTATACACTCGTCGAATCCGGGATAAAAATCATAAATCCCGAGTTAGGAATGCGTCAACCGTAAAATAAGCGATTATACGGGGTTTATTGTAAGCTTTATGTCTTTCTCGTTGGATACATCTACACAAAGTTAGGGATGTATGTTATATTTGAATTGCATTGGGTTTTTTTTCCGTCAACAAGCACAGTCATCTAATATTTCCGTCTAATCTACAAACAGGTAATTTTCTATTATTTTAATTCGTCCACTTCTATCAGATTAACGTTTAATCTCGGTTTAACTCACTTCTAATTCTTATATGCATTTCTATTAATGCAGATTAATTTTAATTCTGGTTTAACTTGCTTTTCATCTTTTTCTAGTTCTAAGAGTTAAAGTAAAAAAAAAAAACATAAAAAGTAAGTTAAACCGAGATTAAAGTTAATGCGGATTAATTTTACTCTTGGTTTAACCCTTAAAGCGCACATGGGGTGTAGGATACCCCACTCCGAACTTTGTGCTCTGATAAGTCCCATTAAAATGTCTTTTTCAATAATTTTTTAAACAATGTTAATTTTAAGAAATCGCTATAACTTTTGTTTATCCTTAAAATACATTACTTTAACTTCATTCAGAAATTTTTATGCAATAAAATAGTCAATAGCGTCGTTACAGTACATACTTAAAGACACTGGGGTATCTCATACCCCCAGTGCGCTTTACGTAATTTTTCGGAGGTGTGCGCTTTAAGGGTTAACTTATACTTTTTATCTTTTTCTAGTTCAAAGAGTTAGAAAAACATAAAAAGTAAGTTAAACCGAGATTAAAATTAATCTACATTGGTAAAAAAGGACATAAAAGAGGCTTCCTGCATAAATTATCTTGATTGTGTAAACTTTATCTCGAAATGGCCAGTTGACCGAGAAATAAATAAGGAAATAAATATCGGGAAGAGATATCGTTGACGTTTGCATGCATTTTCGTCGGCGTTGCGCGCACTCACGTAACTCTCTGTAACTCTCTCGGTCGAGTGCATCGAACGCGTCACGTCGCTGCAACCGCGCCGACGAGGATGCACTCCTCGCGAGGTGCGTCGGGAAGAAGTGCGGCGCAACGTCACCCTCTTCACTCTCTCGAGGGGCTGCGCATCGCGGGCTGGCGTCTGATTGATATACGGACTGTTAAGTGTTTGCAATAACCGACGTTTATATCCACCTCTAATACATCCAGCCATAAATAACTGGCCACTTCGAGGTCCGCCCGCGAAAGCCGTGCCCTCGAGAGATCGAACGAGGCACACCAGCGCGAAAACGTCGAGTTCCTCTTTCCTTTTTTGTCCTCTTTCGCCGTATTTGCGAGCCAACACCGGCTCGCGCAGTTAAAAATAAGACGAACGTTCCGAACGTAAAGCTGATGCGAATTATGTAAAAGCCTAGCGAACTCCTCTAAAAGGTTGTAGATCTTCGATTTTTGGAAAATCGATCCCGGAAATAAATGCTCCCGAATGCTTCGTGATTCCGGAAATAAAAAAAGTAGGCTTTTGTTTCTTCAGGTTCTTGAATCTTTGAATAAACAATCTTGATTTTTGGAACTTTTTGATTTTGGAGATTGGCAATTCTGCAAGTTGGAAAGAAAGTGAACAGAGAATAAGGGCTGGCTTTAGGGTTCACAGGTGCGTTGCCGCAAGGATCTTTTAAGAATGGCCGATTTCTGAGATTCGAAACAGCATAAAAGGGCGTGACGACCCGTGTGAACGAATGATTTCACACAAATTAACAAAGCATGACCGCCCATTTAAAAGAATTTCCAACGAGAAATCGGCTCGTGCCCCATGCACTCTGTTATGCTTCTATTATATTATATGAAAACCAAAAGGATGAAGATTACTTTCTGAACGCTTGTTGTTGTTCGCTGCAAATAAAAACCAAAATACCCATGTCGTTTATCATATATTGCTTATTATATTTGTAACAAAGTTTAAGAACTTAAACAATTTGTAAAAATTCTTAAAATTTTAAATTTCCAGAAATTATTAAAATATAAAAAAATTTAATCTATATATAGATACCAATTTCCAAAGAACATAAATAATTTACAAATACTATAGCGCACACAAAATTAATTACAATTTTTTCCAAGATTTTAAATTTCTAAAATTTAAATACATAATATCTCTCTCGAAAATCTAACTAGATTATTGTCACTGACATGACACATTTTTTTACGCAAGAGTGTGGCGGCTTGAGATGTCGGGGTTGGGTTAACTAATTTGATGTTTTATCAATCACGAGCTGCCACGTCGGCGGTTTCATTGCGACGGGGCTTTTTCTGGCATGATGGATGAATCCTGGAAGTCTGTAATATGAAACGGACGGGGTTCAGGACACACGTCCTGTCGCGCACGGGCTGATCGCATTGTTTATGAGATTTTTATGGAGGTGAAATATTGGGGGAAACACGCACCCTCGCGATAAGCCGGATGATAAAACGCCATGGAAACGTCCCATTTTTTTGCCTAAGCGCTCCGCAATTAGCCGCAGATCTAATTTTTGGAAGAATTATCGTGGTGTACAGAAATAATTAAACTAGAAATAATTAAACATTTTTTAAAACAAAAATAATAATTGGCTACTTTTAGGCCCAGTTTCACAAGTGTCGGTAACTTTTAATCTTAGATTAACTCACTCTTCGTCTCCTTCTAACGTCCTTTTTAGAAAAAGACGAAGAGTAAGTTAATCTAAGATTAAAAGTTAACCGACACTTGTGAAACTGGCCCTTAGAGGACGAAATATACACAGAGAGGCTAGCGAATTCTGAAAGCTATATTAAACTTCAACGCACCATTTTTTACATGCCTCATGTGCACGGTACATAAATTATATGTGTGGAATGACGAACATTATGTTATTGCTCCTTCTGTACCCGTTTCTCTCAAATAGCTATATTCGCAAAAAAATCGTACGAGGGTAGATCGAGCTCAGAATATTGCCGCTTTTCCCACAATAATAGCGCACGTGAGCTCATGGTAGGGCGTAGAGCCCATTTTTTTACGAGTATCCCTTACACGTCAGATCAGCTCTCGTCAACATGTCGTGTTACTTTACACGGCGGATTTAACCGTCAAGCAGCTTGCATCGCACAAAACAGCTTTGCGCGCTTTCACCCTTTTATTTTCGTTTTATTTCAATTTTTGCTCGGATTTATCGCCAAATTATTTATCATTCATCAATTATTTTATACATTTTATACAATTGGTGATACTCGAGATTTGTGCTATTTATTAATTTTATTTGCAAATTGTGCAACTTGCGCTGTCAATTTTTGAACGTTTTAAAAATTAAAAAAAAAACTTTTTAAATTTTTAACAATTAGAGACTGATATTTTCTTTATATATTTATTGGTAGATATGAATCCTATAGAGACGCACAGATTAAAAAAAAATACGAATTACGGGTGAATAATCAAAATATTAATTGTTTCACTTGTAATAGCGTCAGATGACAGTCACTTTCCAAGTTTTAATCTCGTCTGAGAATCGAAGCGATTTGTATTCGCAGAGCTCGAAACGCTGTGCATTCGACGCGACGAGGGATAAGGCTGAATTCGGGCTAAATCTGAAATAATAGGCGATCGGAGCCCAGCAATTGGCCCGTGCCGGATTTCAAAGCCGGCGGCGGAAACGTGACGCACGCTTCGAAGTCGCGAATCTATCTTCGATTCTGACGTGCCTCGAATCTCGCTTAATTAATAGCCTTATAGAATCGCGTTGAAGGAACCCTCCTTCGATCTCGTGAAACTAGTCGGCAAAAGGGCACGTGCTAGCCACGTGTCGGTAAGAGGATATCCGTCCGCGCCGTCCTAAGAGGACGCTTTCGATACAGGAGGAGGAGGAGGGAGAGAGAGAGAGAGAGAGAGAGAGAGAGAGAGAGGAATCGTTACCATTGCCACGAAATCTCACACAGGTGCCATTTCCTTTATAAAAATTTGCAGCAATAGAGATCCACTCTTAATAACTCATTTTTATATAGCCAATGGTATTCCCGATTTCACCTATTTTTAAGGTCTCATCAGGACTTTAATGAACGCAGCTTACATTTAGATCTTCTATAAATATTTTAAATATAGTCTCAAAGATTTTTTTTTTAATTTCTTCCGATGCTTTTCATAAACTTATCAAATTTCAGTACCACTCGAAAAATCATTGCAGACCCTAAATCCCCCTGAAGAAACAGTGCAGTTTTTGGAAATATGTTTTCAAGTCGAAGACTCTCACAAACTCAAAACAGAAAATTTTGAAAAATATTTTTATTCGTTTCCGAAGTATAATCTTAGCCCCTTGTCAGGAATCAATTTCATCCCGCCGATGTTTTTCTCTCTCCGGATTTTTTCATCCTCTCCGCCGGAGCAAGGACCGCTCCGCAGAAAAGAAAGGCCCCGAGACATCGCGCATACTAATTTCTCGCAAACTGCCGGCCAGCGGGTCGAGCCCGCGTCGTGTCGGCGCGAGTGGCCCGACGAGATTTCCAATTTTTTTCGCCGCCGTTTTGTCCGAGCCCTCGCGCGCGCCGCACGGCCGGCAAAAGCACCGCGGCTCGCCGTGCAGTTTATTGCGATTGCGAGACTCGGCGCATACGAATCGCGCGCATTAAGTACCGCGAATATAAACGCGCGCAGAGTTCATTCTCGAGAACACTCATAGACGGGACGGCCGGCATCAGCCGCTCGCCCGAACGAGATTTTGCATCGGGACGGCGCCAGACGAAGCGCCGTTTTCGCATCGATAATTCTCGAGGAGCTCTTTGCGAACGATGCGTATAATGCACGTTGGAGAATTGATTTACGCTTCGGGCAATCGAGCCGAAATGATCGAACGGCCCAGGTTTCGAACGTGTATAGGTATAGATATCGAACGAAATGTTTTCGTACTGTGAACAATTTAAAAAAATTAAATCGTATATACTTATATAATTTTATTTATTACAAGATGTTTTAATATAAATATATTTAATATATTTTGTTACAAATTATATTTAATTTTTTTTTATTATATATTATATTTATTATATACTATATTACATATTATACGCGTATTATTATATTTATATTTATTATATTTATTACATATTAGATTTATTATACAAGAATCCCTCCTTTTTTATAGCTCAGCATATATTCAACAGTACTCGCTCGCTTGATATAATATGTATTGTGAACGTTGTTGTAAACTGAAAGATGAATAAAATTTTTGCGCGTGAAAATGAAGCGGGCGAGCACTGTCGAATGCGCTGAGCTATAGAAGAGAGAAGGGGCTCTTTAGAACCATTCCGTCAGTCGGTCTGGCTCTCCCTTGTAAACCCCGTCGTCGAGCAGGCACGTGTTACCACGGAACACGTGCCTCTTCGACAACGAATCACCCAGCTCTCATAATCCACGCAGCGCTCATTGATCGGCACGCGCTGCTGCTCTACGACCTGGAAATCCCGCCAATAAAGTGACCGCGTTAGGCGAGAGATGTGAGTCGTCCGGGTGACGTATTATTACAAATAATGGCGCGCAGAACGATTGATCCCGCTCCGATTTTACAAAGTTTTCGGATATTTCCTCGATTAAAGGTATCGCGTAACGGTCAAAACAAAATAAAAGTGTTTGTGCAATGTGGTGTTAAGGATATACAGGTCAAAGCGGTTCAAGTAGTTTAATAGCAATAACAGTTTCTGAGATAGAAAAGTGTGTAAGATTAAGATCCGCTTCTAGGTTAGTCAGTAGCTTGAAAATAATTCTAGTTGGAATAATTCTAGTCCTATAAAACTCGAAACTTTTTGTTAGAGATAGCTTGTCTTAAACTCTACTTTGTATTTTATATTTAGAAAATACAGATACGTGATACATGTAAGGTTATAATAGCTTATTATTCTCCTTTTGAAAACACAAGATCAGTATGCATAGCTCGCAAATTACTTCCTACACTGTATACTGCTTACGAAACTTAAACCAACCTTTTGGATACAAATTTAGTTTCCGACAAGCGGCAAGTAACCTCACTGAAAAATCAGTAAGGGTTTCGTCTAGAGCTATAGAACATCGGTTAAGGATTAATCGATTGATCCTCCGTGATCCTCCTTACGAACTAAAATCCTAGAATATTCTTCATTCGTAAAAGAGGTGCTCGTGAGGATTGACAGTAGTGATCGGCAGCGTCGGCGGTGGCATTGCCTTGAATGAGCATGTAATCCCCCGTAACTATTCAGTAGCGTGCGTTTCCGATCCGTCTGAAACATTCTCTGTTCGTTGCTTCCACAATGGGCATAAGCGGCGTTTTCTTGCCAGACATTTACGAGTTCCTTGTCCATTGTAATGTCGTTGTCGCCCTACGTATTAGTGTTTGTAGTTTTCGCCGCTCGCACAGAATTCTGCATTCTCTAATATGTCCATTACAAAAGTTACTTGGTTCGGGAAGAAAGACAGGAATATCATCAGTGATGAGTTTGATCTTGAGTATACGCGTAAGCGTCATGTAAAAATTGACTTGAATATTTTTTAAGTATACACGGAAAAAATGATGTATCAGCATCATTTTTTGTATCAACAGCATCAGTTATTGAGATAAAATTTATCGATGCAACATCAATATTAATGAACAAAAAACATCAGATAATTGTTTTAATAATTTGAATAATTGGTCCAATAATATCCAATTGAATTAACTATTTATGCTTGTGGCAGCCCATGACGTCGACGTCTAATTGAAGCAACTTCATTTTTTTCCGTGTAGAAACCCATGTTTTTTATATGACAGTCTTTATCTACTCATAAATCCTAACAAATTTTCAGCCTAACGCGGTCTGAAACTTTACTTTATTTAGTCAACACATTTTCAGATTTATAATATTTTAAATTCATGCTTGTATCATTCGATTTACGTATCAATACATTGTGAACACAATAAATATTCTAGACGTTGCAAAAATGATTTCTTAATATTCTAACGTCACTGAATTTCTTCCTTTTTTCTTATTTTTCTTTAAAAATTGCTATTCTACAATTTAAAACACATTATCTCCTTACCTAGTTTGCAATGGTATCATATGTCACCTTGGTAATAACGTGTTGATGTATGTACAACGATTCAATTGTAGACGAAAATATACGAAGATTTATGTCGCAACTGTCACACTTAGAAATCGAGGGTTCTATGCGCACGCCTTGGTTCGTTTGTGCTCCCGAATGTTCGCTGTCCGAACATTTATAAAGTCCTGCTCATTGTAACGCCCGTTGTGGACCCCGCGTGTAACCGGCCCGACCGCTCATTGTCGCGTCCTGCTTCTCTATACACGCACGAGATTCGCGCGTGCCCGCGGCTTGCTGGCCGCAGACAATGGCGACAATGACCACTGGGTGGACCATTTAGCTTAGAGGCGACCCGAGAATGACCAGCCGGACTGCGGAAAGCGCGGACCTTTTCCGCAGCTCAAGGTGCGACCTTTTAAGCGTCGAATTGCATTGCTCGCCAGGCATTGATCTCCGAGACTCGATATTTCCCTGTTCCCTGATGTTAGACATAGAAATGTTCATAATGCTTGATTATTATCAATCAAATCTTTAATTCGTAAATTATGCGTGCAGAATTTTATCGCAAATCTTTGGAGTTTGGATTTTTAAGTGTTGGATTTCAAAGTCCTTGAAATCATTGCTTTTCAAGTAACTTTAAGTTTAAATTCAAATTTTTATAAACAAGTTTTTCCTTTATCGAGTTTAAAAATTCTTGAAAGGTTTTTTTGTAATCTTTTAGTGTTTTTTGTTAAACAATCTACTCAAAACTTTACTCGATTTCATTCAAGTTTGGAGTTTCCAGTACTCAATTTGAATTTACGATCCTGGTTTCTAGCTCTGTCTATGTTACTGCTCGAAACCGGAAGACTAAAGAGCGAAAATTCAGCAAACGCAAGCCCTTTCAACCAGGATCGCAAGGGTTTTAGCCAGAGACAAAGCTCAAAAGCGCCAGCGGCTCTCTTGAACCTGACCACCACTTTCAATTCGGAAGCTGCTTTACGGTTTACCGCTCGTAAACCATTCCCGGGTTGTGAAAGAGAATAATACCGAAAATATTGGAGAGTTTCAAATGTCCAAGCATATTTCCGCGCGCTATTTTGCGATGGCGAACAAAGGCATGATCGCGATTTACTGGAAGCAGACAAAGTTCTTTTTAAGTGAAATTTTTAAGTAAATATTAAGTATTTTAAGTGAACAACGCGCGCAAAAATTACAAAGTAATTTATATGCAATTACTCCATTTCTCATTACTCTCTATATTTATCCCAAATGATATAAAATCTTCAAATTATATAATATCTTCGAAAATTTGAACGCAAAGCCATCGAAAAATAGTTACATTAAATAATGATTAATTCATATTTATATCCTTTCTTTCTCTCCTTTATTTTGCATTATCCTCCCTAGTTGATGCAACACATCTTACGCAATTTTACTTGCGACAATACTGCAGTTTAGATGGGACGTCGTTCATCTCGAGGTTGCTCTTTATCAACGATTCATCTCGCACTAGAATTTGAATACACAGTCTCGCGAGACGCAACATGGTCCCAGGGAGTAACCTAGGAGTCCATCTCATGCAGCGTCGACAGCTCACTTTGTCGACGTGTTTTTCTGCATTCCGCTGGTCGGTTTCCCTTGTAAACACTCACCGCGGAATAAGGCGACTGCGGGCAACGATGATAACGACGGCGCGGGTCAAGTGGGACGCGAGTGCTGTTTTCGCGGATTCCATCATCGGGACACCACCCGGGCATCGCATCAGGAATTTCTGATCGGAGAGCGACGGTTTCCGTCTACGTTGTGACGAAACCGGTTTCTCTTTATGACGGGATATCGAATGGTCACTCTACGGTGTCTCTTTCTCCCCCTCGGCTCGGAACTTGTCTCTCTCCCCCACTTCCACGTCGTTTTTTGAGCAAAACGCAACCGTGACGAGAGGGTAAAGGGTTTAAACATTACGCTGGAACAGAAAAAATGCTGTTTGTTTTTATTGTGTGTATCTCTTTGTAAGAAGTGCCTGATCTTGTGAAAGCTTAAGGAATTCTGTTTGAGAATCATAAAAATGTTACGATAGTCTATCGTGAGTATTTGTCCATTGACAGTAATGTCCATTTTTACCTATGCTGATTAACTTTAATCTCAGTTTCATTTACTTTTTATCCTTTTCTACTTTTAAGAATTAGAAAAAGATAAAAAGTAAGTTAAACCGAAATTTTAAAGGTAACGCAGATTAATTTTAATCTCAGTCTAACTTACTTTTTACCCTTTTCTAATTTTGAGAATTAAAAAAAAATAAAAAATAATGTATTAAATCGAGATTAATGTTAATCTGCATTGGTACAAATGGTCATAAATATAATATCTAAGAAAAATAAGTCATTATTCTGCAACACCTGTTTTGTACTGATGAGAATTATTAAGTTAGAAAAAGAAAAGTATCAATTTGTATATAATACGTATTTGATTATACATATATCTGGACATCTTATATCTCTATAAATACATGATTCCATTTTTCATATTTTAGAGTATAATATTGATTGACGTACAGTATCAAGTTTTAATGTACATATAAATGTCTTCTAAGTTGTCATAAAAAAGACATTGAAGAGATTTTAGAGGATATAAAACTCTCTTCAAACGGTTATAAAAAAACCTTTGAAAAAAATTTTAGAAGAAACATTACGGTAGAAAAATGTATATTTAAATTCGAGAACTTATTTCGCTTTTAAAATGTGTAACTGTAATAAAGTTCTTACATGGATATGACACTCACCAGAAACTTACTAGAAATGTCAGAGAAAACTCTCCTATAATCATAAATTTCACGTTTCAAAGCGGAGGAAAGCTTATGGAGGAAAGAGATGTTTTTCTTCTTTTGTCGAGGAAGAAAAGATCTTCTGGTATTTCAACACGCACAATTTATGATTACCCTGGAGGTTACGACAATGCGTGGCGCAGCGCGCAGCGGCGCCGGCTTCCTTTTCTCCCTCGGTCTTCCTTCTGCCCTTCTCGAGGCAAACCCGTTCGCCGGGAATGAACGCTTCATCACAGCGCGCGCGAGACGCAAAAGGGGTAGTGCCCACATATCGCGCGACGAGTGGGGTGGCGTGGGAGTGGCCTCACGCGTGCCCAGTGCCCGCCCCTTTTCGCGATGTTGCCACTGATTCCGATTTCGTCGCCAGGCGGCGCTGCCAAACACCCGGGAACTGGACTCGGCCTTGCCGGTACCCTCACTCCGTATCGCGGCTCCGGCTCGTCGGAACCGTTCGGAACCTTACCTTGGCGCAGCAGAGTCGTTCCTCGTCTCGTGCGCATCAAAAGCTCCGTTCGCCGTCGCGTTTTTCTCACGGAGCACATGGTCCCGGAAGATCACCCCCTTACACTGAACGTTCCTCCGGGAGTAAAGGAACAGTTACGAATGGGTGATCCTTCATCAGTGTGACCAGTGGGCGAATTATTTGTTCAGTGCGAGTGCGCGAACGCTCAATTCGGTGGTTCTTTTTTTTTCTTTTTGGTCGTCGCAGTGCACCGGGGGGCGATATGGAGTATAGACCGCGAAGTACAAATTCTGGATTGTCGATGACACCGATGACGGATAGCGGACTTCAGTGCTAATCTGTGAAGTGGCATGGGTGTTCCTCGCGTATGATAATTCGCGGGACTGTCGTCAATTTCGTTATAAAGAATCGCGAGATGCGCCCGTGAGGGTTCCTCCCTCGACTATTTTCAAAGGTGTCACGGAGGGATTCAACCCCCTCTGCGTTAGTGTCGTGATATCGGGGAGTGTTTGCGGGGGGAGGTAACGCGAGAGAGGAGAGGACTCGAGGGGTGGACGGTAGAGGTGGAAGGAAGAGAGGACTCGAGCCACAGCGGACGCCATCTCCGCGTTATCGGCAAGCGGACCCCTCGGGACTCCCCCCCGAGCAACATCGGCGTCGCGCACCCTCGGCGGGAACTACCCCGCGACAGCGGCCACCCTGATGGGAGTGTATGAGGAGCGCCCTCCTACCACCGGCATGCACTGGGTGAGTGTCATCCCTGTGTCCGCGTTGCCCATTGGCCGCTGCGCACCAGCTGGTACACCCCGCCCGGGGCGGAAGCTCCTCGCTCAGATTGCGAATCTGCGATAGCATCTTTGCCTTCGCCAGCATTTCTCCCTATCGAATTCAAGATGGTGAATCTAGGGCTGCTTACGCTTTTGCGAGTGCAATTGAATTTTCAAGAGCTTGCTCTCCAATTCCGTAATTTTAATCGGCGTCCACCAAGTATATCGGGATTTGATTTGTGCAACGTGACAGGGTCACTTCTGATAACGTGCATTGTGAAAATACAAGAGACACGAAATGACTTATACTTTACGATATAGAAATAATCAGAAGAATAAAAACTTAATTAAATTATTCGTTAATATTTTTTTGAGGGGCGAGAAGGGTCTTAACTTTTGATTGATGTTTCAATTGTCAGTCGTGTTTAAAAATCAAACGCTATTAGAAAAATGGATGCCAATTGTACCCTTTCTGAGTTAATTTTATACAGTCAAATGAAATTGACTGCTTGTTCTCCTCTTTGTTTTCGGCAAAGATAGCATAAAATCTTTTGTAAACATTTGAGATAACGATACAGAAATGGAAAAAAATCAATCAAAATTTGTTCAACAAATCCCTTTATCTCAGCTGATTATTATTGTAACATTTGATCTGACATTTCTCAGTTTGACATTATAGGAAATTGGATGACAGATTAATATTGAACATAATTTGTCTAGATTGAGAAATAAAATCAATTTTTATTTATATATGTCTTTACCGGTATTTTTAAATATATACTGCTGCAAAACTATGCAAAGAATGGAAAGTATTCATATATTATTTATTTAATGTGTACAAGTAATTTAAAGTAATAGACTGAATATTTTTTCTGGTCTTATCAAATAATTATGAATAATAGAGCTAGAATTGAAAGAAGAATTATTTCAATAAGAAACTTTGTCATTTCGACTCAAAAAATGTGCATTTTCTTTCACTTCCCAATCTTTACATGAATTGTTTGTATCTCTAATTTCCTAAATAAATAACAGAATTAACAATTTTACTTTAAACTTGCATTAAAATAGTCAGGAAATGAAATTACTTAGCTCAGTTACAAAATAACGTTGCAGCAACAAAATAGTTTAATATAGATTCGCACGAATATAGAAAACGGGCTAATTAAGAATCAGGCGCGGTAAATGATGCGCAAAAGTTTTATTTATATTTTTATTTTACATATTTACCAACCCATTTAACTGCGTGCCAACTAGATTTGTCAGACTTGAAACACAGCTCCGGTTGGAGTAGTAAAATTCCCCCCTCTATACCTAATTAAATCGATTCGATATAATTTTTGATGCTATATGCATCTAAATAACTGTAAAGAAATCATTGCGAAAAATATTACCTCAGCCAGGGTTCGAACCTGGAACTTCCTTCGTTCCGTGAAGGTGTCGTACCAATTCGACCACTAGGCATGTATTATGTAAAATAAAAATATAAATAAAACTTTTGCGCATTTACCGCGCCTGGTTCTTAGTTAGCCCGTTTTCTATATTCGTGCGGATTTCCATTGGAACCTATACTTCAAATTTTAATGTAAATTATTTTGACGGTTTTCTGTAGCAATCAAATTATACAATGCAGACAAATTTATGTACAAAATCTTGTAATAATGTCAGTAATAATACGAACTGTCGTAAAACTGACAGGTCCTCTCTAGTCCTATATTAATAGATTGTAGTTTTCTCCCTCTTGATTCTGTGATTTCGCTCAGCTATTTTCATAACATAGTCCACACATATTTTCTGTTTCATCACAGTAGAATGTGCGTGCGCGCGCACGACTGACATAAAACTATAATACAGACTCTAATACTTGTTAGGTGTCCATATTTACGGAATGATATATATATATCAAAAGTCTAAATATAACTTTTAAAACGGCGTCAATATTTAAGATCTACATCAATGGAGAAATCAGTAAAACGTCTGAAAATATGATATGATATATTATCGAGGAAATATCAATTCGGATTATTCGATGAAACCAGTTTTACGTAATAGCTTTGGCAAAACCGGACTACAGCTTTAGATTCATGTGAGAATATGGTTTTGTACGAGTGTTTGATGAACATAGATTTTGATGACAACACAGAATTTATGTGCAGACATATAAATAATCTCTCTGCCTTTGCCAGCGCTAGAATTTCATCATTATTATCACCATCAATGGTGTTGAAGTCCGATTTGAACCTTGGCCCCCTACAGAGAAGCTATCTTATGTGGACTTTGGCTTCTTTCTGAATTCATTACAATCACAATTTTTATAGGAAATTCTCATAAGCATCTTGTGGTTCGATCTTTGAAGGGCCGAATTTTGTTTTCGAAACTTATTCGTTATTGCTGCTATTGTTTGAGGGTTTTCTGTTCAGGGACGACGCAATACCGCGATTTGTTTATCCCCAGTTACTTTAAGTTCACAATTCAGGTATTTTCTTAACGCTGGAATTTACGTGTTTCAAATAACATTTTAAATTTGTATTCACTGAGTTTATTTTACGGTTTATTATATAACAAACCTTATAATCTCTTTGTCGTGTGACCGTCGCTGCAGTGTCGAATCAGCTTGATTTGAAAGTATAGGTATGACAGAACGTCATGTAGGTTGAACTTAGCTCGCACAGGTGCGATTCCGAGATGTGCGACGGGCGCACTCCAAAGTACAGATCCGACCACAAAACGTCTTGGACTTTATAAAATGATAAACTTTATGATACTATTCTAAACGACATTTTATCAGTATTAGGAGTTGGAGGATATTAATAGTTACATAATAAATTCTTTTGCAACAAGTTACTATTTAAAATAAAGTCTAAAAATCCACTTTTATCGAACGTGAAATCGATGTGAAATGTTAATTTACGCCACTGCGAGAATCGCAGTAAATATAAACGAATTTGTTATTTTGAAAAGATTATAAACCGTAAACGACTTTAATCATTAATTTATTGAACTGCAAATATAAATTTATGTTCGATATACTGAATTATTGATAATTCATCATTTATAGGCACATATCTTCTAGTTGGGAAGTGGACTTTAAAGGCGTAATTATATCGCAGTTTGACATTTGGAAAGATTATCTAAAGGTCATAGTACGTTATGTAGAATGACTGATTCTGCGCAAATTTGATATGATTAATTTACCCGATTTACCGCCAGCAGATACGCACTAATTAATATTTAAATCAAATTTCTTGAGATTAACCCTTAACTAGCACACGTCCGCGATCGAATGTTATCTACACACGGAGTGTTGTACACTTTGAACGTTGAGTACGGCGAAATGGAGGCTCCAATAGGCTTGAAAAAAATGAAGTACATACATTAAACACTGGAAAATGATACCCATTAGCTTAAACTATGAAATTTTTAGTTTTAAGGCTTCAAAAAAAATCTTGAAATAAATTTGTTATGAAAAAAAAATGGTTATTAATTAATTTTATGCGAAATTCATAGATTAACCGACCGAGAAAGATGCCTAAACTTGACGAAATTCGTTTTGGGGTGTTTGACACCCCGCGTGCTAGTTAAGAGTTAAAAGACAAAATTACAGATAAGAAAGTAAGATTGTAAATAACTACGTATTACATTTTTATGTGGAAGTTGTCCCGAGAAATTTTGACGTCAAAATTAATTTCTATTAAATTGACAAGCGCAACAATAATGTTTTAAAAATATATTTGTTATGATTTAACCATTTCTGATGACAAAACTATGATCCAATCGAGTGAACTAATAAGAAAGTTCAATAGGCGATTTTTATTCGGAAGTTGAAAGCAGCGGGATTACGTGGCCAGGTGTGATAACATAGTCCACCTTCGAGTAACATTAATTTGCTCTTAATCAACCGGTCGAGGCCGTCGCAAGCAACGAGTACCTACTGCTTGTAAACAAACGTAATTAATTGTCCCTTGTCGACGATTAATTAAACTGACGCATTAATCACGTGTGCGCCAATGAAAGAAGCGTAAAATAACATTGCTGAGGAAAATTAATGCGATGTCTCTTCCTTTAAATTACGATCCACGAAACACTATTAATCAACGTTCGATGAAAAAAATATTTATGCTTCTTAGAAAATGTCCAAAAATTGTATATTATTAGTATTTCATATTATAAATATAAATTATCGTTTTATATCATGTCGGTCTATTCAAACAATTATGTGGAATTTTAAAACAGAAATTAAACATACACAAATATATTTGCATTTTAGAATTCGAATTTCAAGCTTTTAAAAGCGATATAAGCGATACACAAGAAAAGTAGGCTTTCTGTTGTGGAGAAATAATTTACGAATATTTTCCATCTTAAGCAAACGGAAATGTAATTAGCATAGAGATATTACAGTACGAAATTTCGTGCAAGCCATATATCTTCTCAACTTTTTATAATGCTCTTTCCTTTCAAAAGAAAATTTTACAATATAAATATGCATATTATGATAATAAACGAGTAAATCAATAAATTTATTCACGCCCATTAAACGTGTATAAATAAAATGAAATTAATAAATACAACTAATTTAGATTTAAAAATGAGTTTGTACATTTTCATTGGCAATTAATCGAGGCCGAAATATGAGAGTTCCAAGGACTGGTTTTGAGCTTTCATTATGCATAAGTTACACGCGTTTATCTGCGTTTAAATAATTTTTGTTCGATTTATGTATAATTTAAGTAAAAATAATATTTCTTTTATATTTGACATTTAAGATTTAAGATTATTTTGAGCTTATATAGTTAAACATTACACGCGTTAGAGAGAGATTGGACACGTGTATGCGTCCATTGAATATTCCACGGATGCTGATACATGCTTCGCACCGTTCGGAAAACCGTTTAATTCACAGTTGCCGTCTCTTCCGGGAAAGCGCATCGAGCTTATCAACGATATATCATTCGATTTGGCGTCGATTAGTCTCACAGCGCGAACTTTTCCGAGCGCGTGACTGCCATGAGAGAAAGTGAGAGGGGCACGATCGATGTATAGCTTCGACGAGATAAAAGGATATCTTGCTGCGAACGTATCTTGGCTGAGATAGCGCGCGCCGTTTGTGACGAGTATAATTTATTATATTCCGAGATTATATCCGTCGCCCTTCCTATCCTCCCCGCCAGCCAACGCCCGTCGCGGCAGCCGTCGTCGCGGCCGAACGCCCGACGTTTAACTTCGCACTCGAAGCTCCAACTTGGTCGGCTTCATCGCTGCACTTGTTGTTGACGTTATCACTTATTTCAGAAATGGAAGCACGGGTGGGTCGTTAAGAGAAGCGTTTCGAGCGTTCGAGGAGGCAATCGACGAATGGCGAAAATTCTTCGCGCGCTAAAATACCGACGCAGTTCTCATTTGATTTCTTTAATTCCCAACGTTACGTAAATCCGTGATATTTATTTGATAGTTTAAAAAGTGACGCTCGTTTTTCAAGATAAATCGTGTAATATTAGTTGAGCTGATGTATCGAGGGTTTAAGGTCGGAATATTATTGCAAGCTGATTGACGTATATAATCGTGGGTTCGCAAAGGCAAACCGCGGTGGTTTAAGGAGAAAATTGATGGCTCTCAAGTTGTTTTTAAATTTTGGAGACGCCATTCAGCTTGCGCCGGCGGATTATTTCACTTATTAATAATATTGGTTCGGAATGCGTACTTTACCACGTTTATTCGGTTTAATTTCCCAACGGGATAGAATTTCTCGGCCTGATGTGATCTCGATATGGGAATCAACTCCGATAATACAAGGAGAGGACAAAAAGCTCGACGAAGCGGACGACGCCATATCGACGCGACGAAGAAAATGTCTTACATAAGTTACTCGTTATTGATTGTAGATATCGGAGAGAATATAAACTAAAAGAAACACTTTTCGTTTTAAGAGGTGGTTCAAGACGCGCGCGTTGATAATATTGAAGTTATTTCGTATTAAAGTTAATGGCGAATTTCGAGGAACACGTAAAGTTCGGTTTTTTTTAAATCGATTTCGCCTAAATTGCATCTTAAGAGAGATTTAATTTAAAGGTTGCCATGGCGTCAAAAGATTTACCGTTGTAAAGATTAAAAATTCTTGGCGGCCACGTCAAGGGGTTAATGTGATTATCGCGCGATTCTTTCTTGTCGATCATGTCATGTCGTGTCACGCATTGCACTTAATTTACCTCGATCCAGAGGGAAGCCAGATTTCGGGACCACGACGTTTGCGTGTCGAAATCATTTAGCATGCAAGCGCGCATTGAATGGCGTCGATGAGCCGCACGCAAATCCGCAAAGATATATAACTGTATAACAATAAAAGGGGTAATTCTACACTTGCATCCTCCTCTTTACCGTGGGCAACTTTTCGACATCTTGATGCGAATCATGCTTTTTGGTGACGCAAACTTTTTTGTACGAAGATTGAAATAATTGTCTTTGATTTAAATATTTTTTAGACTATTTTAGAAATACTGAGAGCAAAATTTGAACGTTAACATTGCTGGGAATAAGTTTTAAACGTTAGCCTCGCCAAGCTCTGGGAATGTTAACGTTTCGCTTAACTTTCGTTTAACTTTCCGATCCACCAAGAGGCCCCGAAAAGCTTACGCGCCTGACGGCTGTATACCGTTGAGCATAATAATTGAATTGATATAAGCGTCCCTAGCTGCCGGGCGATACTCGTGGAATGCAAGAGAAGCAGGATGATGCCCATCTAAAGGGGGACCGCTAATCTCCCGGGGTCAGGTCGCGATTCTTGGCCTCCTCGGCATGCGACACTCGCCGCTCCTCCAGCGTGTTAACAGAACTCCGTTTATCAGGGCAATCACGGGTGAGGAGGGGTGAGAGGGAGGGGGAGGGGAAGGGAGAGGAGAGGAAGAGGAACGGGTTTAGTTTAAACCTCGCGGGAACTGGTAACCGACTATTTTTCAAACGCCTCGTGTGTTTTGGCCGCTGCGAGCTTTGAAAATACAGCCGTGATTTATGTATCCATCGCTCTCGTTCGTGATTTATGCAGCGCTCAGAGCCATTTTTACTGACTGCAAATGAGGATGAGGAACAAACAAAGAACAACGACAGTTAAATGTAGAGTAAACAGACGCATAACTGAACGCATAAACTGCATATTTGCAAATCGTCTCGTCGTGAGAATACGATTCGTTATTATGTACCAAAAGGCTACGTATAAAATTATTTATATATAAAATTCCATACATATATATGTACATTAAATATATGTATTAAGTTCTTGGCAGTGAAGTTCCGATTGCTGTACAGTATAAAGAGGAAAACGAACTCACAGGGTGATAAGTTACTTCAAAGTGAAGTGAATTTATGAGCCGCCTGATATATGTACATTCTATTCATAAAGCCGAAGCTGTTAATTGATTCTCGGTTCAGGAGATATTTTGCGAATAAAATTAGCAGCGCGTAAACCACACTCGCGCGATGCACCATCGATACTCTTTAGGGCGGTCTAATAATACGCTTCAAAGTGGAGCGCGATGTGGTGCGAATCAACGATCCGGCTAATTTGCGACGTACACACGTCACCGTTCTAGAGAGACAACGCTTCTCGCTTTGGCTTAAGAAACGGTATCAAAGGAATAACACCTGCGACACGCCGGGCGACCGAATGTGTATTCGCCGAAAATCCGCTGGGATAAATTTGACTCCCACAACGCACATTGAATCGCGCCGCGATTATTTAATCTGTCATGTGTCTGGCGCAATTCTAGCGCATTATTGTTCGTCGCCGTCGCTGAAAATAAATTCGCGCGTATCGGAAACTGTACTCTCGTCAATGAATTAGCGCGGGTAATGACACGAAAGTTTGGGAAGATGTTAGAAGTCAATATAAGTGTCCGAAAATTTTATCACACATTATTTAAGATGTACGTTATTTGAGCATCATTAAATTCTGGCAGCGCTGCATCGTGAAAAATCCGCCACCTAGACAGTGAAACAACCGGTAGCCCTTTTCTCCCCTGACCTTCAGTATCTGCGATCGGCGAGGATTTGGCGACATCCCATATATGGGGCACGGTAGCGCGCCATCCAATATTTCCGTGGCCGTTCCCGCGATGTTCTCGCCAGTCCGATCGTTTGGTAGCCCGCAACGACAACGCGGAGAAGTGCAGATAGCCGCCGGTTTATCGGCTCTCCGCGGTGTTAAGCGTCGCCCACGCGTTTTCAAGAGCGAGAAAGAGAGGAGAGAAAACCGCGGTCGGCGCGATGGACGAGGCTGTTTATTGTTATCGCTATCGTTCGCCGAGGGAAGCTGATACGCGCGTCACCAGCACACGTGCCGCTTCGCGCGTGCATGAGCCACCGAACGGCGAGACGCGAACGCTTCCAGTTTTAACGTTTTGCTCGGGAACGCTCACCGGTTTTTGCTGGAGAAACCTATCCGAAGAGATGCTCCGTTTTCTTCTCGCATCTTGAAGAAGACTTTATGAAAGAGAAACTATCGGGGGATATCCTCTCTCTCCGCCGGAAATAACAACACGTTTATTCGATCGTGAAAAGACACTGTTATTTGCAGTCGAATATATCGAATGTGTTTCTTTTGCGATTTATGAGAGGCTATTAATAATATTAAATTGATTATCAATTTAATATAACGTGATGTTACATTTCCAATTTTGGCATAAAACTGCGTTTTGAGACCGATAATTGATGCATTGTTCAAAAGTATAAAGGAGGAATGTAAAAAATTTACAATTTATTGTTAGGCATAAGATTCCGTCCGACCATTAAAAATATATTTTTTGCGCCATGTACTTGTAACATAAGTGTTAAAGTACGTCTGAGATTTTGCATCTTTTTAACATTTAAATATTTTTGTAAAGGAAATAAAATACAGATACTTTCTTTCTTTTGCTAAAAAACGACAGAACGTTTCAAAAGCATCGGGCGATTCTTTTTTCAGTCGTCGATACAGAAAGTTATTTGCGATTCGGTATATCGAGGTTCGAGTTAAAGTCGAAGAACTCCGACGTCGGCGACGTTGCTGCGCCACTGATATCGAGGACGAGCCATCCCGATAATTTTTTACCCGTCGCCGTCGTTGTCGATGCTGAAAGAAATTTCGCTGACTCAGCCGCAGCCGAGCCGAGCCGCGGGCTTCTTCTTCGGGCTTGAGCGCTGAAAAAGAGAGCCGAGTTACAATTTACTGCGATAACGCTGTATCTCGGTAGGTCGTGACGTAAGGTTATCGTGCATGCTTTTCCGTGGTCGGAACGCGCGCTCGGTCTCGCGTTTTCAAACAAATTACCGTCCGCGACCGGCACGACGGCTCCATTTTTCAAGCCCCGCCGCTGCGCAACGTTTCTTAACAACGTTTGTTCTCCGCTGCGTCGTTCACCAGGTATCCCAGGATCACCGGATGTCCTTTCGATTAGCGGCGGTAGAACTTCACACAAAATTATATAACTGCCTTCGCACGCGCTTAAAATTCGAAGCGTCGAAATCAAAGAATAAACGTTTGACCTTCAATAAAAAAATATTATAATTATTCTATTATGCTTTTGCATTTGACTTTACGCTTTTTACATAAAGTTAATAATATTTGAATGTTTAAAGAAATTAAATTGAATTACGTAAAAATTTTATATTCAATTTTACATTTTAAAGTGACACTGTTTTATCGTTACTTCGTTTACGCACGGTACTATTCTTTACTTTGTTTTTTCCACTATGAATCCTCAGTTATGATAAAACAGGTGCTCTTTCTCGTGTTCTTTCAATTATCGCGTCGCCGTCGCAAAGTGGCACTCGCGCGGGTCTCGCGCGTATATATATACATATGAAAAAAAAAAGAAAAGGAAACATAAACAGATTCGCGCAGGTACGAAACGGTAGGACACTGCGCTTTCTGCCGGCAGCCGAGCGACATTTCTGACGGCATTCTAACTCGTTTCCGTGCCGGCATTCTCGTGACCGCGGATTCCGCGCACGCGCGCGTTATTTACTCCGCGATTTCGCGAAAATGAGAGGAGAAAAAGGGGCAAGGATGGGGAAAAAAAAGAGGAAGCAGAGAAAAAGAGATGGAAGGCGAGCGCACACGTTTGCTCTTGTGCAAGCTTCGCCGGCGCGCCGGGTGAAAGTCTGTTTGCAGTCCGCGAGAGCACGTCGCCGGACCGCTCTCGAGATGGATAGGGATCTCGAGGATCGATCGGCTCTCGCCCGTCGATCTCGTGAGAAAATTTATCGGTCGATCACGTCAGTCCAGCCTTTTCCTGTATTGTCTCTCACGTCGCAGTCGCAGTCGCGGGAGACGCGGAATCTCGGAGACGAGAGCCGCGGATTGGCACCGTTCGAGCTCAAACTGAATCTTTCGGAATCGTTATTTATTTTACGTCTCTCTTGAGATTACGAGCGACGTTTGCGAATCGCTCGCGAACGTCGCGTGCGACTGTGACGCGCCTATTTTTATTATCTTTTCCGTCAGCCATCGTCAGGGGAATTAGGGATGAGTCACGCCCGCAGTTGAATTCGTTTCCGTGCGGGATTTCCGTAAAATTGCATACGTGCATATCGATTCGCAAATAATTCGCGGCGCGGCTTAACGAGCCCGTTACCGCACACGACGGCGGGTTCATTATGGGATAGGACAATGCGCGGGGAGACACTTTGAGGAACGCGCATTCCTGTAATGCCTGCGCCGAGCCGATCCGCCGTTACATAAGGATCAACAGCGTGCACGTGAAGATTACGTCGCGTCGCGAAAGCTTGCTGAAACAAAGTCAACGGTTAAGTAAAGCCGGGTCGGGGAATTAGCGATTCCAATCACGTCCCGCGCGGTGGTTAATGCGATATGATCGCCCTACGTAGACTTTTATTCCCCGTTATTCCACACGGAATGCCTTTAATATTTATTAATTAAACTTGGAGAGATTGGAAACTAATCCTACTCTAGCTGGCAAGATCTTTGGGAAATTGATTTTTGCGAGATCGGAAGTTGACTCTATATTCGACCGAAAATTTTCTCTCTAAATATAGGAAACTTTTTGACTAGGAAAGCAGGCATTGAGGATTTGTGGAAAACTTGCAAGAATCTTCAGAAATTTCACAAATTACTAAAGACTTTTACGATTTGTTTAAACTGATTCTAAGTGTTGACGGTTTTTGACATTTGTGAATCTTTGGACAACTTTGAATTGTGCAAAGAAAGATTTAAAAGAAATTGCAAGTTTTTAAATTTAGCAAAAATATGATCTATTACCTTCTTTTCGCAAACTATCAGTGTCTTGACCTTTTTGCATTTTTTTTACAATTCTTCTTTTTCTCTTTAACGCCTATTTCATTTTAAGTGCGGAAAACGCAATGTATAGCGCAGTTGCAAAGAACGGGCTTTGTGTATCGGATTTAAAATTCAGCATTCTGGCAGCGGGATGTTCTGAATCTATACTTTCCCCTCGCGGTCCCAGAAGCTAAAACAAGAAACATTGAATTAAACAAATGGATAAATAAATCGAAAAGAGAGTATAGAGAAAAAGGGGGGCAGAGAGAAAGAGAGAGAGAGAGAGAGACAGAAAGAAAGACGACAAGGAGGCAGCTTACAATTTATATCTACGCAACCAGCGGCGGGCGCATTGCGAACACTTGAAACACACGGTGTCTGCCATCGGATTGGCCGCCTTCGGGCGCCTTATAGGGCCCCGCGCACATGCGCGCGGGCGCGCGGTGCGTCTTGCGACATCCATCAGAGGCGACCGGCGCGGCGGCGGCGGCTACCATCGCCGGTGTGTGTGCTACTCTTTCTCTCCGCGCGTTTCTTCCCTCCGGTGACAGCGGCGGTTGCAACCCGTCGTCACTTCACCTCCATTCCATTCGCGAGCTCCGTCCGATCGGGCCTCCTTGTCCTCGCCGTGTCGCCACGTCCTTTGTCCTTTTACCTCTCTCTCTCTCTCTGTCTCTCTTAGCTGCCTCTTCTTCTTCTAGTCCTGTTGGTCTCTTTAATCCGTTGATCCTCTTCGTCTTTCCAGTCTCCCTAATTGTTTTAATATTTTTGCCCTCTTGATTGTCTTATTTTTATGATGCCTTGGTCCTTCCGTTAAACTTTCACGTCCCTCTCTTTTGTTCTCATTTGCATTTCATTCTACTTGTCGTTTTTCTCCTCCAAACTTCAACAGTATCTTCCCTACATTCATTCTTATATTTTGGTACTTCCAGTTCTTCTGTGCCTACCCGATTCTCTTTTAATATTTTTTATTTTAATTTTTTTATTGTTGATAATCTTTTATCTATTATATCTATCTCCCTATAATCAACTACAATCTCCTTTCACATGCCCTCTTTTTAAATTACACATCTCGATCGCTTAAAGCTTAAAGGAAGTCACAAAAGTGCTTAATAACCATAATGCTACTTTTACTCGCAAATTCCCGATAGAGGATGTTACGTATAAGAGGGACTTTTTATTGGTTCTCAATTTCAAGAAAAATGACAAGTCACGATTAATGCGGATTTTTCGCCGAATATAACGTAAGAAATATGTCTCGTACTTGCGTCATACTCAATATTACCGGCTTCACCTCTCGCATGACAAAACACACACGGACACCGGCCGATTCGATGCGCCAACTAAAGTGTCGATACATCGATTTGTTCCAGCAGCCGCCCAGCTCGCAGGAGCGTGGCAGCGGCTTGGCTGTGGGGCGCCAGGTGGGACCCGGCAGCACGGGAGGGCCCGGCGCGGTGGACCAGGCCCGGGATCTGAGTCCCTGCCTTCCCGCGTCGATGGGCGATGCTGCGCGACCCACCACTCTACCGTGCAGTCCTCCTGCCGCCCATCACCACGGGTCCCATCATACGCCCCTGCATCAGACCCACTGCGGCACCAATAACAACTGTTACGACGGCTCGACCACCCCTTATGAGTCGAGGGACTACGACTCACCCGGAGGTACGATTATCTCTTACCTGTCGGAGGGGGTTGGGACGGAGATGTCAGGATCCATTAAGAAGAAGAGACTCGGTTAATAGAATTATCCATTTTTTTTCCTATTCTTCAGATTTTTTTTTGTAAGTCTCTAAAGTCTTTTGAATCTTCTTGGATATCAAGATTAGTTAGTTTGTTAATATGGTACTAATAACGCTGGCGATGAATAGAAACACAAGATTAATGACGAATTCTTCCGGCGTGTTCCTCAGCGGGCGGACAGGAATACCGAGGCAGCGGTGGGAACTTCGAGAACGCCAATGACCTGAGCATGCCATCGCAGACCGCGCACCATCACCACCAGCATCACCACCACCATCACCATCATCATCCCCATCTGCAGGCGCATTCCCAGGAACAGCAGAACACGACGGAGCAGCATTTGCACGCCATCCCGAAGCTGGAACCGCCACCCACGCCACCCTCGCAGTCCGAGGACGTTCCGGGGAACGTGGTTTGCGCGGGATGCGGCCTCAAAATATCGGACAGGTTCTACCTCCAGGCCGTCGACAAGAGGTGGCATGCCGCGTGCCTCCAGTGCTCGCACTGTCGCCAGGGCCTCGACGGGGAGGTCACCTGCTTCAGCAGAGACGGGAACATCTACTGCAAGAAGGACTACTATCGGTAAGCGAATATTTTTAAATTTGCGTTAACCAATCTAGACGAGGTAGGCCTACCTTAGCGCGATTAGCTCTCCTATCTATTCGACGTTAAAAGGGAAAGAAGGATTTTAATAATACCGACGTTAGCCGTGGGCGAGATTCGCGCGCAAACCGATGTTTGACAATAAGAGAAAAACGCGCGCAGAAAAAAGAACGTGTGAATCGGCGACTTGAATAGAAGAAGATACGCGAAGTCGCTATTTAACGCGCTCGCAATTGCACTTCAGGCCCGAAGAGGCCCCCTCTCAGCTCGAGGATCGCTGAATACCTTCGCGTAAGAGAGGGTCCCGGCACTCGAGGAGAGAATCTTGATTTCTCCGACGTGGACGATCTTATCGATGCTCCTCGCGACTGCCTTGAGCGATTTCGTCCTATTTTCGATCGGGACGAGGCCGCGATTCGTTACGAAGTCGTCGAGAATAGCCGTCGCGCCGCTCACGCGAGCAAGTCAAGCGCGAAGTAATTTTTGCCGATTTGAAGAGCCGCGCGCTGAAGAAAAAAAAAGGAATCGCGTCCCGCCTGTTGCGTAACCGCGCGTTTCTCTGCGAGCGTGCACCTGTGATTTCAGTCGTTACGAGTGCCCGCAAATTGCGTCGACGACGGTGCCGCATTACGGAGGATAATGCGGAGCGCAATTTTTGAGCGAGTTTGCCTCCTCGAGGCTGTCTCGCTCCGAGAAATACGCGATTCTCGGAACGTCCTCGAAGCCTCGGGGTTCCGGAGTTTTCCGGAAATTTTCGGATTTCTCGTGAAACGATAAAGGAGTATGTATATTTAAATTGAATCGTATTGTATATATGTTTATACATGCGCATCTTCTACACTGTTAAATATTTAAATCAGTACCTTGAGTTAAATAACATTTTGTTATTTTTAATTACCATGTGTATCGAAATTTATTATTTCAACACAAAACAGTATTATTTTAACTCTATTGTTTCAAATTAACGACATATTAAATAGGAACAATGGCGACTTATAAAAATTAAAATGATTCAAATTGAGTATAATTTGACACTATAAATTTAATAGTGCAGAAAGAAGAATGATTGACTAAACTCTAACTTAAAATTTGTAAAAGTAGGCCCGCAGTGAGAGTAACTTCCGTCAGTTTGTCGTAGGGATTCAATAAATGAACTCTGATGCACTCTCTTACAATATATCGACGGCCACTTGGCGACGCGTCGTTATGCAGGGCCTGAGACGTCGTGTCGGGATCCAGTCGGGCCTCACACGGTGTCGATTCGCGCACGTTGTCGCTTCGCAGGTACGGGGCCCCCGGCCCCATACGTACCGTGGTCCACGAACTAATGGTCACGACTCGACCATTTACCTCCGGCGGAGCGTCGATTGTTGATAAGTAAATCACCGGTCGATCTACATTTCGCGAGCGGCGGACGTGTACGTACACGTGCATCGGCGTCACCCCCGCCGATGCACTCGATTGGCCGTTTTCGTGTGACCTCTCGGGCCACGTCAATTACCGGCAATTCATCAATCGCCGAGTTTCCAGATCGCTTGGCGGAACGTGACATTTCCTTCGTCCAATGTAGATATTCTCTCTCACGTCCACTGACTCGCGTAGTGATTGCAAGAAGAGAAACAATTAAACAGATAATATTATAAATAAATGGATAAGGAGGATATTAAAATTAACAAGGAAGAAAGTGGGCTTTGAGAGTCAAGCGCGATTAGTTGAGGTAACGTTATGTAACATTTAATTAACAATTTAATATAAAGTTGTAAATCGTACGTTTTAGCTCTACTTCGAGCGGTGACAAATAAATTAAATAAGCTTACGCTCTCCGAGACGAGCATCTTCTAGTAGACAATATAATTACTCAGAGGATGTATAATTCGTAGTTTGACTCGCTATTAATAAATCCCGCTGCAAATACTGTAAAACTTTAAATTTTTTGCGAGTTGCGGACATCGAGGCGCCTGTCCCGCGTTACATGCCATGGATTTAATTTCGGCGTGTCCGCCATTGCGGCGTCGTCACGCCACGAACTCATCAATTACTGTGGCTTCATCGGTGTCTCCTTAATGTCTTATCGTCTTAAAATCGTCGCGAGCGAACATAACTCGCCCGTTGGTTCTGTCGCAATTTCGGGAACTCGCCTCTCCGCGTTCTCCCCTTCTCGCGCGCTGCGCCTTCCAAAATCGCATTAGCCGATCTTAGAGAGGGTGAACCCGAGATCCTCGGGATAAGCAGCTGGTTCCGTCGTCGCGCGTGCTCCGACTTCGCTTCGCGGCCGAGCGCGCGGGCAAGGAAGAAGGACGAGCGAGCGGTCACATGCACATGCACGCAGTTCGGCGAGCTAAATTAGCCAGCGCTCGTCACTTACGGTGATTCGGTTCGTTGGGTACCTGATGCGATCTTAATAGCATAATAATATAAATAAATATGTAATATGATTTACTTTACGCCTAGAGATTCGGGGGAGACGTCGTGCGAGATCCGCTCAATCCTCTCGATGATTCAATCTCGTGTTAATTATGATTAGGCAGCGTCGCAGCGATAACTTATTTCGCTTCTTCAGGCCAGGTACAACGTTCTCCAGGGAGACGCTCCATGTCGAGCTTTTTGTCATGTTCGCGACTTCGTACGTTTCTTGTTTGGGAAACGCGACATCCCGCGAGAAGGGTCGCTCCGCGTCGCGTTCACACGTCGCGTCGCGCACTCGTGCACGCGAGTTCCGCGGTGCGAGTGCGTGCGGTGCCGCATACGTATAGCCGACACCGAGGATGGAATAGCACAGACATCCCGTCACGACACGGTTTTAGCCCAAAGCCTTATCTTCGCGCCGCATGCGCGTTTGCGGCGACCGGCTGTTATTAGCCGCGGACGTCGCACGTCCGTGCGACGAGCTCGATTCTGCCGTAACATCCATTCGAGTGTTCTCGACAGCATTAATGAATATCTGTTTGGACCATTCACGTTCTTAGACAATATCCCCGAAAGCACTCTTTCCAAACAATCTATAGGGCTCCAAACAGTCTAAAAAATATCTGAAAGAAGTTTAAAAAAATATCTAAGAGTCCGTACGATATATATTTTATATTTTAATTTAAAACCATTGAAAAATTTATTGTCTGTTTACACTGCTGAATTTCTTGTGATTTGAAATTTGGCATAGTTTGCTGTATATTGTCACTTTGATATTCCATTATAATAATTTATTTGTTTTACAGAGAGCAAAAAAGCTCTCGGAAATTTGTTTCGAAATCTTTACCTCGTAAAATCGTAAAGAGATAAGTGATATTAAGCTCGAAATTTCGCCCGAGTCTTCAAACAGATGGCCATTACGATTCACTGATTGTCCGGTCGCCCCGAGGCGATCGCAAGGCCAAGGATGGGCCCTGCGTGTCGACGGCTCTTAAAGCCTTAACGAGTCACTTTCCAGGAGAAGAATACGAATATCGCCGCGTTACATGTCGAAAGTACCTCGTCACCTCGCGTGTTACCTCGGCCCGCCCGGGTGGCTTCGTCATAAAAATTGCTTGCCCGTAAAGAGATTGTTGCACGCCGAGGAAGTAAGAGCTTCCTGGACTCTGGACTGTTCCGTTCCTTTCTTGCTCCCCCTTCCCCTTGTTTCTTTCTCCGCCCTACCTTCTCTCGCTCTTTTTTTCCCCTCCCTCTTGCCCGTACATTTTTCTCGAGCGCGCCTTCGTCGTGCTTCGATCCACGATGCACGGCGAACTGTACATTTGCTGTTAATCGAGGCGTGAATGAAAGAACACAAAATTGCAAAAATTTACGTTTCCGTGAATTCAGGTGAATGCAACACACATCAAAGTCGGCATATATACAGAGATCTAGAATTATGCCAGAGTACCAAAACGCGAAATTATGTAGGTATATGCATGAGAATTTAAATTTTTGCTGCAGCTTCAACACTGCAGAATTGCAAAGCCATAAAAATGCCAAAGCTTAAAAACTAACGAGCCTCTACAAAATATAAAGTTCTACAAAATTTATAAAAATCTAAATTTTGAAAGTAAGAAGCAACCGAGAGAGTAATGGAGATGTTTGATAATTCAATAATTCAAATAGATATTAATATATACATATAAAAATTCTGCAAAAATTTTTATAATTTGTTTAAGTTCGAGGAAAATTTATATAATAATATATGGATATGTAAGCGCGAAGCGTTCTCTCTCTGAAAATTCACGGGCTTCCGCGTGTCGGTCGCGGCAGCGCGAAGAACGAGAGGGACGAAGTCGTTAAACTTGCCGACGATTCCGAGTAGCGAAGGATGCGTCGGATCGGATTTGCCAGAATGTAGATTTCGCGGTAGGTTTATTTTCGTTATGGATAACCGTTGAAGTGATCGCCGGTGTAGGGCGCTCAGCCCTCGCACTTTCCTTCGCCACTGGTTATTTATCGGCCGCACTCGCAACCACGTGGGACGCTGGACACGCATAATTTATCGCGCGCGACTCCCTTACACATGGCGGTCGTAAGGAAACTCCACCCGAGTCGACGTGAATCCCGATCAGCCTCGCGTTCCCGTTTTACTCTCGATCATCTTTGAATTTGTCGAGAGTCTTGATTTCTCAGATCAATAATTAACATTGATCCCACGGTCATTACACTCGCTATATAATGATTAAAAAATTAGACCGAACGATTAATAGATTCGGGAAGCGCCTTAAAAAGCATACTTGATTAGTAAGTGCGCTTAGATATCAGAAAGTTGGGTGTAATCTCTGATGAACCTCCGCGTTTGATCCTTTACCCCTTAATGAAGCCTTTATTGCGCAATGTTAATTTTTCATCGAGATGGACAGCGGGGGGATTATTCGATGATTCCAGTACCTCCCGTATACCATCATAATCATCTGCACTCATTCGTAACTAATTTCACGCAGCACTTAACGTAAATAACGCACGCAGCTGGTGCATTTACCTTCCCTTCATAAAAAAAGAGAGCATCGAATGGCACACGGAATTCAGGTGTATGTACGTACCACCGGATCTGAAACGTGTATCTGCTCATTCATTAAATGCATTAGCGCGATTTATCAGCGATCAAGAGTATAGACACGCTTCGATTCCCATCCGTCTACAGTTGCGTCGACGAACGGAGCGGAAAGGACGAAAAAAAGTGGAAGAAAAGGGGAGAACAATGTGATTGAGGAATCCGTGGCTTTTCAACTGTGTTTCTTTGAGCCGCGATTCCAGGCCTCACCCAGTTTTTGACCCTATTGCTTCTTCATCTTGAAACTCAGACCTTCGAATTTTTTTAATCTTTCGAACATTCGAGTCTTGCTATCTTCTGACGATGTTTGAGCAAATTTGAGCCACTTGAAACTTTTAATAATCCTACTGTTTAATTACTTTGGAAAGTTTCAAAGATGCCCGATTTTAGAATCCCCCAATTCTCGTAATTTTTGTCGAGGCATAAATACGTTTCTTATTAAGCATTTTTAAATGTTTTAGCACGAATAATAGCTAAATAGTTGTGCTCTGTCATTCAGTATTATTAGGCTTACGATTCCACGTTTGAATTCTCCTCGGTTTTGAAAGCGAAACTGTTTGATCGTTATCAGTAACGGGGATCTTGTTAAAGGGACGGCGAAACAAGTTTCTCGCGAATTCTGTCGTCCGCGCGGCGATGATCACCGGACGCTGTTTCCGTTGTGGGAAGTTTGCCGTTTTAAATCAACGGCTCGCAAAGGAAATAGCGAGTGGTAATTGAGCCATAACCCTCGGCTGGCGAACACACAAATATTTCAGCGCCGGGAACCCGCTCATAATTTAACCCTTATAATTAAGATGCGCCGGCGACTCGCTGCATCTCGTCTTCGTTGCACTGCGCGAGAATCGCGCTGCTCCGATAAAACGAGGATCAGTATCGCGATACCCTTGCTAAAATAAGCGTAATTTGTGCTCATGAATACTACGTTATTATGGATAAACCGTAGCTTTCCAAGGTTCGACTAACTTGAAGTTCACGATGCGTTCCAAAATTGAAACAGAGCTAAATTCGCAAATATGCGATCTCGAAGCTTCAATAAAAACTCGAAATGAAGACAAACTGTTCTGAATATTACAAATCTCTCTAATCGCGACGCTATATTGTGGCACTGTAATGGACCGTACAGCTGTAAAATCTTGAATTTGTTGAATCTAAAATTATAAAACTTATCTGTCGGGTTTACTTCTAGATTCCAAAGTTTGACTGTGAGTAATGAGTTTCAAATTCCTTATATTCGGAGACATTTGTCTCTTGAAGACAAAGACAGTTCTCTAAAAGGGTGTAAAATCCTGAAACTTAACAGACTTCCAGATTTGTACTTATAAAGACACCTTCGGTGATGATTAAACCTCGATAACGATAACGGTTAAGCTAACGCGCTCGAATCTCCGCGGTGTCTCCCGGGAATTTCAACATTCTCTCTAGCTCCGAAAGGGTACAGAAACGTGGCCGTGGGACATAAATATGACGACGGAGTCACGACCTCGGCCGGCACACGTGTCGCGGCACCGACGGAACGAGCAGGGTAACATAATACACGCGCAACGACCGGCCGGGCGACTCTCGCGCACCGTAACGCATCGCGGGGACATGCATCATCGGTAGCCATTCCGGTGTCGCAGTATCTCTCGACCCTTTTCTTGGATCGCGGTAATCGGTACCGCGCGGCCCGGGCTTATGCCTCCTCTTCGTCATCGTGACTTTGGAACTTTAGAACTTTGGAAATTTTATGGTAACCCCCTCCCCCCCTTCGCGTCCTTGCAGGAATTTCCGGGGACTCGATACGGTGAGAAACTGAAGCGTCGTTTTCTACCTGCGAAACTACTTCGACACTCGAGGAAACTCGTGATTGCTTCCTTATGACATTTCGAAACTTCGGCGCTTAAGAACATTCGGATATTGCAAATCTCTCTAATCGCGACACTATATTGTGGCACTGTAATGGACCATACAGCTGTGAAATCTTCATCAATTTGTTGGAGTTTAAAGTTATGAAACTTATCGGGTTCACTTCTAGATTCCAAAATTTAATTGCGAGTAATAGGTTTCGAATTCCTTGTATTTGGAAGCATTTGTCTCTTGAAGACAAAGACAATTCTCTTCAGTTTTCACAAACGGTGGCGTCCAGCTGATTAAGACATCAAGGAGGGGTGGGGAGGAGGGGGATCCTCCTGGAAGTCCTCGACGAGTGAGTTATATCCGCTCAGTTGGAACACAGCTAGTCTCTTTATTACAGATGACAGGACGCAAGTGATCGGCGCGATACTTCGATGTAGTAGATCCCGTGAGATAACAGGCGTATTTGTACAAGCGACACCTGCACGCGCGGGGGCCCCGCTTTACGCATCGCCGAGGAGAACGCGGACGAGGTCGGTCCTTCCCCGTCGGCGATGTACCAGCTCGCGTTATCAGATTCACGGACAATGGCGCCCCGCTAGTATCCGTTTGTCCGTCCGCACCACCGGACACCCCTGCGATATTAATTCGGCAAAACGCGGTGACCTAAGCTCGAACATGCTCAACGTCGCGTCGCCCCGTGTTATCGAAGGGTACGCGCTACCTTCCGAAAGAAAAATTTGATAATTTAATTTAACTTTACCTAACTTTTAACTTTACGCGAATTATTGTATCCGGAAAACATCTCACGTGTCATAAAGAAAAATTAATTAGGAAAATTGCCGTTCTCGATATTTTCACAAATACATAAATTAAATTTTTAAAATGTTTTATTTAACATTTAAAAAAATTTTTAAATCAACACCGAATATAACTCAGCGAAAAAATTTAGCTCGAGGAAGAGAACCGCGGATATAAACTCCGTTCTCGCGTCTCGGCGGGAATTCGTTGGTGGTTTTTACGAGCGGCCGGTCGTCGCTCATCGCTGTATTCATCGGGGATTCGGCGCGTATCTCGGCAGGGGGTGCGGCGTTCCCTCCGCGAGCGGAGGTCTCGGGGGCCGACGGGGGTCTCGCGCCGTTCGCCAGCGGAATCGCGAGCGTCACCGCATAAACCATCCCCTCCTCCCAACTCGTCCTTCTCCACCCGCGAAAGTATCGTGTTACCGCGTTGCGGTGAGCCACCGCCGCGCAAGATGGACAGCTGGAGATTGCCAGCTCGCGTCGCGTGACTTACAGGCCCGCGACTTCGTAATCCTACGTGTGGGTTACATCGCGCTCGGCTCGGCTCGGCGTTCCCCCGTAAAACGGGGGCGGAGATTTATGGCGTAAAAGGGCGGGTTACATAAGTGGCGCTGCAGTAGACAACGAATGCGAGGAATGCGAAAGGGTCTCCGGCGCTTCGTTGTTCCTCCGGAATGTGGCATCTTCAGTCTTGGGATCCTCGCGGACTCTTAAACTTAAAAGTTTCATTAATTTCGACTCTATTAACGAAAGAAATCTGTGGTCCAAACCCCTACACGAGCTAAAATGTTTCTAAGCGGATATACACTTCAGATGAAGTGTTTAAAATGACTCGTAAGATTATCCTTGTGTCCTCTGGAGTGTTCTTCCCGGATAAGAGAGGCTTGATCATCCTTTTATCAGGTGGAATCATAAATTACGTTTGAAATGCATAGTTGCCATCGGTGGCGAACGCGAGAAGCGCGTTCCGGATAAATTACAACTTTATAATTTCCCGCATCTATTACAACGTCCGATGAGATATGATACAAGATTGTCTCCAATCGCGGAAGCATAAATCCACGCGTCCAGCTCCGTGTAAAGCCATGTACTCGGTGTACGAGCAGCGAGATCGTTCCTCCGCTGGTAGATCGCTACTGACTTTTATTTAATGTAGCAGGTAAGTTAAGTTGGAAGCTGGAGTCACATTTCTGCGATGACTTTGGTAAAGAAGGAATGAAACTGGCTTCGCCTTATAAAAAGAATATAGCGTGCAGAAATTTGCTAAGATTTGCAGTGATCTACAAGTCGTAGAATTCAGTCGAGTGGAACCAATAATGGAGTGGAAATCTAAGAATACGAGAATCGAAGAACTCGAAAACGTGAGAAGAGTTAAGGATTGATTTATTATTTAAAAAATGTTGTTAAAAAAAGGAATATAGCAAGAAGAAATTGTCTATACTTGCAGGAGTCATCATAGTTAGGATTCAGTCGAGTAAAACCGATAATAGTACGGAAAGAGATCTAAGCACAGGAAAATCAAAGAACTCGGAAAGAAGCAAAGATCGACTTGTTAATTTACGAAATACGATAAAAAATATATGCACGTTTACAAAAATATTTTAGAAAAAGGAATTTTCTTAATTAATTACTCGCATGTTGTTTTTTCACAATATGCGGAATCTTCTGTGGATAATTCCAATCAGAAGATCTGCCAGGAGCAGCCAGGGATTCAGGGCCCTGACATAATAAACGGAATCGAGATGTCGCCGAGGATAGGAACGGGCGTCAATGTCCCGCAATATATTATTTGTACGTTAACCGAAGGGAGGAGGCCCTGCTCATTCGCGTGGTATGCCAATAAGAAGGCGGTCGGGCGATATAGCGCCCGTGATCTAGATTAATGCGAGCACACTGCCGGTAGCGGTCACGTAGAGCGTCCCACGCGCAGCGTGTGTCCACTGTGGTTGCGCGCGAAGCGTCCCCGGGCCCCAGGCTGGAACGTCCGCGGGCTGTCGCTACATTATTCATAAAATAAAACGTGCGAGGAGGTAGCAGGGCCGAAGGAAAGGAAAGGGAAAAAAAATACTCGAGCGCGTCGAACTCCGCGCAAGTCCCAGCGCCGTGTCGAACGAGTCGCTCGGGATTAACGCTAAAATCATTCATCAGGTGTTCTTTCGCCGAGCATTTCCGGCGAGCACGCCTGTGTCGTTAATAACGCCGTACACGCGAGCGCGCCTGTCTTGCCCGCTGTTAAAACTACGTTATTCGCTCTGACAGCGATTTTCACAATCTTCGATCGTCGCGGGAACGTTAGTTTCTAAATTGATGATTACGTCAAGTAATACGAACGTAATGAGGGGATAGATAAGTAAGAGTATCAAAATATTACACATATACGTAACATAGTTCATACGAAAGTATCTCCTTGAGACGCTTGGAACCCAAGGCTCTTGGGATTTCGAGTTTATTCCCCCCTCGGGAATCCTCGTACGAGAAATACGAGTGTGGAAAATACAAATTAATGTTGGAGAACTTAAAGTTTTTTACGGGAACTAGATAGGGGTATTCGCGAATCGGAAATGCTGACGCGTCGTTCTGTTATGTCGCGTAGAGATGTGGTCAGCAACCTTGATACAAATTCTGTACGCACTTTATGGTGCCCCGTGTTTCTGTCGTATTAGTCAGCGGTTGGATATCCAAAAGCAACGAAGGCCTGGCGACGTTTATCCGTACATGCGCGGGTCGCTATATACGCAGTGTCCAAACAATGCGAATAGTTCTGCTAATATATAACATGTAACACAATATAAAATTTAATATATTTGTAGATATTTTATAATGGTAACATTTTTGCTAGCAAACATTTTACTCGTACATATATTCGCATTATGTAATACATATATTACGATTAATATAAATAATTGCCGATATAAATACCGTAGAATAAATTTTGGCTTACATAAAAACTGTCAAAACGATCATTATCAAGACAAATAGTCAGTACTTTCCATGCAAATATCGCCAGCATAATTACAAGAGCAAATATCATCGGGCATATTTTTTGTCACAAATTTTTTCATTGATTAATATATTATCTTGATGTGATCGGTAATGATGCCATATTAAAATAATAGGAGCAGTACCTGGGTTGATCCCGCGCTAAAATTCCCTGTCCCTGGATAAGACCGGCTCCGAAATCGCGCGTGTATGTAACAGCCGCGAGATCGCATCTCGGGACACCCTGTATCGCGGCCTCCGATATACATTTTCTGCGCGGCAACCCGTTTTCTGCGCGCGCGTTCGGGGATTAAGCGGCCCCGGCCTTGCCTGGCGACACCGATGCCGTAAATTATTATTTCCACGATAAAAGCCGTCGAGAGAGGCAGCGCGGAGCGCTGCTGCCGAGCGGCATTCCCCCCGGCTACACCCGTAATTAATGCATCTGACGATAACCGCGGCCGCGCAGATCTAATCGGGCAGATCCGCCGATTGTGGCGCGGCGCGCGAAATAAATGTGCGCGCGCGGTTTGAGAAATGCGCCGGCGACACACGGGCCGACGTAAAAAAGCGGATGAAACGGATGCATGGGCGTAAGGACGCTAAAGTGTGACATCGAGATACTCCGGTTCCCTTCGCCCGGCATCGCGAATGCGTCAGCGCTAATGTCGCCATGTAAATGGCGAATCTGGACCGCCGTAAGAATCGGCCTCTCGGTAGTCTCGGTAGCCAGATGCGGTTGTTTGTCTCTCTCAGCGTCGTCGCGTAGGAATGAGGAAGTCGTTCGGCGATACGCACGTGAACTCTGACACTCTGACCGTCAATTATCATACTGTACTCAAGACTCTCAAGAGTCGCGACACGTCGAACGTTACATGGAAATGCGAATAAGGCGTTTCTGCGGCCGATCTCGCGTGCATGAGAAGAAATCTCTCTCTCGTTGCGCGACGCGCCCCGCTTCCCCTCCCGGAAAACTAGGAGAAACGAGAGCGGCCGTCTCTCCGTCTCTTTTTCGGGACCGGAAGAAGAAAGGAATGAAAGAGAAGAAAGAGAGCAAGGCGAGTCCACGTGGTCCGAGTGTGCGAACGCGCGGCGAGCGGTCCGCCGCGCTCGGCACGAGCTCCATAAAGGATTTCCGCCGCCCTTTTCTCCCCCTTCGGAGGTGAGAGCGACTGTGGCGCGCTTAGAGCGCGCCTCTCTCTCCCGCATTGTATAATAATGTATCGCATATGGTGCATCTTGTAAAACTCTGCGGGCGTTCCTCCCCTCCTCCCCCTGCCTCCTCCCCTTTCTCCCGCTCGCCGCTTCGTCTTGTCCCGAGCCGAGAGGATGAAGACCCGGAATGAGATTGTTCGCCGGGGCCCCGGTTCATTCATCCGGCTCGACGGGGCCTTAGAGGTGACGAAAGGTCCCGAAAAACCGCCTCCAGGTCACGTTCGACGGGGGGGCCGAAGTCTGCGGATTCCCGGATCGCCCCGGCGAAACGTTTCATTCGGGATGGGCTGGTCGGATCGGTCGGACGCTCGCAAAAGCACGGGGTGTGGTGTTTCACCGAGAGAAGTATAAATAAGGGGGGGATGAATGTTTTATGGGATTTTGAGGGTAACACGGTTGGGTTGCGAGGGCTTTGGTTCGCGTTATATGCGTCACATCGCGACTGTCTCGCGCTGTTTCACGCCACGTCTCATGTTTCCGCTTGTAGTAGCCCCCCGGGGGGCGTGAAATACACTCCTTCCGGAAAACGCCGATCTCACCTGTTGACGATGGATTAGCGGCAGAAAGTTATCTAGTTGAAACTCTCGCGATGATAAGTCCGTTTTGATCGCGCTGTCTCCGACACACTTAGGTTGCAGTCCATTTGATGCTACAAATGCTTTGAAGAGCTAATCTTCACCTTCTTTCTTCAGTTTCTTCAAAGAAAAGAGAAGAAGAATGCTTCGAAGCGTTTGTAGTGTTAAGTGGACAGCTTTAGTATTTGAATCGTTAAATTGTCTGTCGTTATACGGTACCGTTCTTTTGACTTCTCTTCTAATCCTTTCTCAAAATATCGGTAATATTGTTTGTGTCTTTTAGAAAAATATTTCCATATACTTGTTATATATATTGGCTCTGTCTATTGGAAGAAACGTTAAGCTATTGTTCTACACAGCTGACAACTGCTTTGTGTACCTTCCCAGTGCCACCATGCTAAAGTGGCTTAATTACCCGCATATTTAAATTTAAAGCGAAGCTGAAACCTCTTAGGAGGCTTCCTCTTAGGATATTCTACTTAGGAATTAAAGGAATCTTTTATCATCATCATGATATATATTGATAAAATATTTTTTTAATAGCTTGCTCGAAAGTTGTTTCTTTTTTTACTGTACATCTATTGTTACCACGTATTTTTCACTTTCAATTTTCTTCAACCAGCGGTATCTCGCTCGATTAGCGAACAGGGTACGACAGATCCGATTAGGTGAAAATATGCGGTCTTACACGCCGTTGGAGACGAAGCAGCCGCACCCGTGGTCATCGCCCCATTGGAGGGTAGGGTAGTCAATAGGATCAGAGACGATAACAATGTGTCTCGAGTCAAGAGCCCCTCGAAGGAGCGGGAAACTTAGTGCGGTTAGTCTCACAGATTAAGTCTCACACAACAGCCCTTCGAATTTACGATTCTCTTCCGTTCTGAAACTGTCAGAAAGAATATCCTACCTTTATAAATAGGTATCGTCACTTCAAATTACTTCTTTTTTGAAATCTTAATCGTATGTATTCGCATTTTCATATATTTTAATTTATTTTCATTCTGGTTGCAAAATCCAGAATACATTTTTAGCAGAATAACTATTTTCATCTTATTCGTATTTCCGTCAACGGTCGATTTACGTAACTTTTATTTATGCAGATTATCCTGTTCCAACAGCCGTTTCTCTTGTGCGAATGTATTTGTTCCGCATTTCTTTATTTTCCAATCATGCAGATTCTATCGCGAGCGGCATTTCATACATTCACATCCTCCCTTTGTCCTCATCTATCTTATTCTCGTCGATCTGTGGAAATTTCACTTGCAACACCGCGAGCGTATCCATCAATCGTTCAAGGGGCTTGACGACGACCGAAAAGTCTGGAGTGAAATCTTCGCGTCGAAGATGTGAAAAACCGTAAATGTCAAAGTTTCGAGATTTCAGAATCTATATCAATTTGAAAATAAAATCAATCTAAATTAACCCGGGAATGGGCGTCTGGGGTGAATTTTACACCCCAGTATCGAAAAAATGAAGCTCGCGTCACAATAATTTTAATATGCTTCTTTCGTTTGTTTAATATTTTTTTCTCCTACCTTTTTTTCAGAAAATATTGAGTAAATCTATATACATATTATCTTTAAGGAGGTTCTACAGATAATGGATGTATCTAAAAATTGGAAAAAACTTTATGGACGTATAAACTGAGATGCGAGAAAAGTGCTCGAAAAATTTTAGCATCGGTTACCGTGTAAAAATGTGCAAAAATGAATTTTGAAATCACAGTTTTTAACATAAGCTACATATGGCAGAGGGGCTCTTGGAGACAGGAAATGAGATATTAATTATATAAAGGCGACCTACCAGAGATTCAAAAAACGGAGCTCTTATAGATCTTAATCTAAGCTTTTCAGAAATATCGAGAAAAACAAGGGTTATCGCGTAAAATTTTGTGATATTGGCTATTGAAACAGGCCATATTACAGTTCACGTAGCGTGCTTCGAATAACAAGGGAGATTTGGCAATGTCGCAGCGACTGCACCCGCGCGAAAAGTGTACAGCCAGTACAGCACCACAGTATGACAGCACCTCAAACTTAAGCACCTAACGTTTACGAGCGCTTACAGAGAAGTACTCGCTCTAGAATTATGTGAAATTGTGAAATAACCACGGTCATATGAGCAGAACTGTCAAGTTCGCGACGTTACCACATTTTCTTCCATTATAAGCCGCCAAAGTCAAAGGAGCACTTACACGATATTTTTAATTATTTCTCGCTTCGACTAATATGGGTATGATATAAGCTCTAACGTCATCAAAATTCACGAAAATATTTTATGAATACTTAGAATCGATGAATTTGAAGATTTTCTCTTCATCTCTCAACTGACTAGAGAGTACCTGTAGAACCTCCTTAAATACCAACAAATTAGAACAATAAAAAGTATGCAATATGTAATCAATAAATAGTTATTTGTGTAACAAGTACGGTTACCGCATTCGCCTTCGGCTCGTGCGTAAACTCCGCACCCGGGAATTTTAATCTTTACGCACGGCTTACACACCCTATTTTATGTTGCAAGTGCCTGGAAAGTGGTCTATCACGCACGCGTAGCGTGCGTAATGGGGCACTTTTCATGCACGTGTTGCATAAAATGACTTTTTAATTATACGGTTTAAAAATTATCCCAAGTGACCATTTATGTAAAACAAAAATCAGGCGTACGCTCCGGGGTTAAGTGCATAGAAGAGCAATAAAGTAATGAGGAACATGGAAAAAATGGAGGTTTAGCGCATCAAGACAAGATACTTCATCATTTAAACGTAAACGTGTAATGACCGCCACGAGACTCGCGGCGGAGGTTGAAGACCGCGCGGAGCTTTTCTGCCGCGTCCTTTTTCTCCGCGACGGAACGTGCGTATCGCGCCGCTCGTTCTACCGTCGCGTCGCCGAAATCGTCCATTTCCGATCCGATACCCCGGCACCGGGGGCGACGTCGTAAAGGGCCGCGCGCGTCCGCGTACCGGGGGAGGACCGGCTTCGGGATCGGCGTTATAAGATCGGGCCACGTCTTTATCTAGGTTCTTTAGTAGGGGCGCGCGCGGGGGGCGGGGGGTGGTAATATATTTGGAAGGCGCGGAGCGAGATAAGTGGTTAGGTAGGTAGCCGCGGCGTGGTTGTCGGCCAGATAGTCGACCGGCTCCGGTAATGGAGACTGCAGGGTGCCGCTAATGCAGTAGCGATGTCACGGCGTCCGGTGCATCGGTATATTCCTTCCTCTCTCTCTCTTTCCGCCCTTCCGCTCTCCCCCGTTCGCGCGAGGCCACCGGACGTATCTTCGCCGGCCTTCGCAGATCGGCCGACCTGCACGTCCTTCTCCGTTTTTCTCTCTTTCTTTCTCCTTCTCGCTTTTTCTCGTCTTTTTCTCGCTGCCCCCGTCGTCTCTCTTTAGCGGAACTCTATTGAGGACATTGGTCGATACCGACACGGGGATATCGCGATAGCAGTCGGACGTGCAGAATGTGTTTATATTGGATAACGCTGCTGGTCACGATGAGGCTCATTTTCGTGGAGATTATTTTCCTCCTTTTCTCTCGATTAACTGAACGCGAGAGGTTTGTTGAAGGACAGAAGCCGTCCCTGTAGTTTTAATAGTAGGTGTGTGCGTCGTACGTTTGTCTCGTCCTTTGATACCGCAAGGGGTAGAAGGCAGAAGCTCTTTTCGTGGCGTAATTTTTATAACCCATCATCCTAGTCCTCCCCAACGTTCAACTGTGAAAATCAAAGGAATATTAGAAATGTAATCATTAACGTATACTGAAACGCAACCTTCGCTCGACATGGATCCGCGCAGCGTGCAGCGTGCGTTACACGGTATATAATATTGATCTCCGCTCTCTGTGTTCGCAGGATGTTCGGCAGCATGAAGCGGTGCGCGCGCTGCCAAGCGGCGATCCTGGCGTCCGAGCTGGTGATGCGCGCGCGCGAGCTCGTCTTCCACGTGCGCTGCTTCTCGTGCGCGGCGTGCGCGGTACTCTTGACGAAGGGCGACCACTTCGGCATGCGGGACGGCGCCGTGCTCTGCCGGCTGCACTACGAGATGGGCGCCGAGTTGCATCCGGCCCAGAGCCCGCCGGTCCCGGTCTACCCGCCCGGGCCGCACTACCCCGGCCAGCCCTTCCCCTCGCCCGAGTTCCTCCATCACCATCATCACCATCATCACGCGCCACCGCACCCACATCACTCGATGCACCCCCAACACCCGCACAGCCACGTCAGCCCGGTGCCGTTGCAGCCCTCCACGCCTTCCGACGCCTCCTCGCCGCCGAAGGTGCCCTACTTTAATGGCGCCGCCGCCGTGGTCCCGCCGCCCAGGCAGAAGGGCAGGCCCAGGAAGAGGAAGCCCAAGGATCTCGAGGGTATGACCGCGAGTCTTGGTAAGTGCAACTTTTTCTAATTATATACACTTTGTATATAGCAATGCGAAATCGAGGAATGCAAAAAGAATTGGTAACGGAGTTTCTCTTTCACAAAATTCCAAAAATCGGAGTCTTGGAATGTCTAACTTAAGTTCCGAAATTTCTAATTCCGAAAATCTCATGGTCCCGCAGTTTGGATGATCATTCGCGAGCCTGAGCACGGCACGAAAGTCCGCAGATCGTGAGGTCCAGATACATTGGTCGTTCTCGAAAAGTGACCTCCGATCGCGTCACGGGGGGGAACGCATGACCGACCCGGCGTGATTTACGGGCGTGCGTGGGCGCGCGACGCTTGCCACCGAAGCCTGATAAAATTTGTCGGCGAGACATAAATTCCCGAATCGAGTCCCCCGACGGAGTGCGCGGCGCGGCGCAGCGCGTGGGCAGCACGCCGGTTAGGCTGGGAGAACTCAATTTCCGAGTTGATTGTCGAGAGACCGATCGTGGGAACGAGCCGGCGGGTACCGGCCGGTGGCTTTGGTCCGAAGAACCACGGCGGACATCGAAACTTCTACTTGCCACCTCCTCGCTGCGCTCTTTTTTTTTCCCGTTCTCGCTCCTCGCTGGAGGAGGTCGCTCGATGTCGCCGTGTCGCCGTGAAAAAGGATCGTAGCGGCGCGCAGGTGATCGCCCGATACCACAAGCTGGTCTCTGATCTATCGTGGATCATGCCGGCAATTTTTCACGGCCATCGCTAAGGGCCGCGACGAACCATACTTCCGAGGCCGAGATAAATGGCCGTGTGTTTAGTAACACCTGAGTTATGGTTGTAGTTCGCAGCGTGCGGTCTTGCGCGGGAACAAATCGTTCGTACAGATTGCTTGTATTAATTGTTTAATAAGCGAAACCACGGTCGACTGGATAACGAGCGGTTTCGTGTCGCTGGATTGCAACACTAAAAAGCGCAACTTGTTACGACATTGCAGAAATAGGAAAGGGCCAGGAGAGATAACTACAATTGAAGTTAGGAAATAATTAACCCTTAAAGGCTAGTAGGTCTATATATAGGCTGCGTTCGCTTTGGGCGCTTTCGTGCTGAAAGCGTCAGTCTATCTTTATTGCTCATTACATGTTGAAAAAAGATGGAGTGATGGTTTCAGCACGAAAGCGTCCAAAGCGAAATGTTTTCAAAAATTGATGTTTTTGGACAATTTAATATTAATTATTGGCAATTACTCTAATTGTGAATCTATTATATACTTCAGTCTCTTCTACTCCTATTTCATATACATATAATTTTTTAAAATTTAGTTGATTCTATCCAGAGTTATGCGCGATCAAAGTTGCGAGGTCATATAGTGGATAGTGTAGCCTCAAGAGGTTGAGACTTGAATTGTGGCCTTTAAAGAGATAATTTTCCGAAAATTGTCTAAAAACGACCGTTTACTTCACGAATCCGTCAAACATCCTCCATCCGTCACCTCGGAGATTCTCCATATACAGTCCGTGATTCTCGGCTCGACTCGGATAGAGTTATCGACTAGGTTTCGAGTACGACGATCGCACGCTGAGTCGACGCCGTCGAAAGCGGGTTCTAACGCTGTTTGATGCGTATCACAGCTCATTAGCTCCTCGAGGCAAAGAGGCGGATTAAAGGCCTCGGGGGAAGGGGTAAGGAAAACGGCGAGATAGCGTATGTATGCGAAAGGCCGATGGATACACGGCCAATTACAGCTCTATGCAGCAAATAGTTTCCAGGCACGATACACCTCATTCACAGCCACGCCGATCTATCGCGACTCCTCTGCCTACAAGGATGATACTGTCGACATTGCGCGTGCGAGCTCGAGCAAATTGATTCGGTGGGATAAAACATGAGTTCCTTCGTATCTGACTCTCGTTCGGTTCTTTTTTTAAATTCTCCTCGAGATAGATCTTAGATGGTTAAACTTTAACACGGCTGATTGCCGTGATACGTCATGCTTGTCACTGGCACCTGATTTTTCAATGACGCCCTGACGGTCATTGGCGATCGAAGGTGTTTAAAACACGTTTATCAAAAATTATTGCCATTTAATATAAAATTTTAATATAAAATCACATAAATATATAGATAACAATGTAAAGTAAAGAGTGTGCAATTTAACACACTACCCATGAGTATATAATCTTATTTAATCATATACAGTATTTTATCATGCATGTTTATAAAAATTCTGCTGTGGCGTAAGACACGTTAAAATTCGCTGGGCAGACAACGTGTTAAATTCTAGAATAGCTTTCAGTCCGACCAATCTCGATGACGGTGCCGTTTCTGGATTTATGTTGCAGACCTAAACGCGGACTACATAGACATGCCCTTCGGTAGAGGAGGCCCCGGGACCCCCGGCATGCCCGGCTCCAACAGCCGGACGAAACGGATGAGAACGAGCTTCAAGCATCACCAGTTAAGGACGATGAAGAGCTACTTCGCGATCAATCACAATCCCGACGCGAAGGATCTCAAGCAGCTTTCCCAGAAAACTGGCTTGCCGAAAAGGGTGTTGCAGGTAAACAGAGACCGTCCGACTCATGCCATTCGCGATTCCGCGTTTTCTCTTAATGCGAGCCGACCGCGCGGTGTTGAAACTGGAATTTCCTCGTTTCGATTTCGTTAGCTCTTAACCGTGTCGCGTTCAACTCCGAAAGTGGTTACGCGCTGATGTAATTACAAAATTATTACTTTTAGTCGTATCTAATCTTGATACAAATTATATTGCATTGTATATATAAAATCTAATTACGTGTAATTAAAGTTTGAACGAAATCCTTACATGGAATTTTAAACATTTGAAATGTTGGGTCTCTCTCGTGAATCTCCAAACAAAATATCGGATTTTAGAAACTCTGAGTGTTCGTAACTCTATCTATTTCAAATTGGATATGACTTTAGATTTTCATAAAACTGGGTAAAATCCACTATAAGATCTTATTAGATCCTTCATATATATATAAATCACCATGAAAAAATAACGAGATCACGGCGACCCGAGCGCAAAAGGAAAATCCAAAGATGGATAGCCGGTGGTTCTCGCTCGATCCTTTTGCCTCGCTCGCATTTCGGGAGGGTGCGCCCTATAAAAATATTCACGTACGCGAGCCGCGCGTAGACACGCGCGCTTCTCCCAATTAGTGCGGCGCGTACGGCGTGGCTGCGAAGTTAAAAGAACCGCGCGGAACGGAGCGATATTTCCGTCGACGAGAGGCTGCGGCCTTTCTCCGTAATTACGAGCCGGCGTCAATCCGGAGACAGTCAAAACCCCCCGGCGGACGACTAAGCTCCGTCGTAACGTCGGACCCGCGCTCGCCGGCTCGCTCTCGTTAACCCACTACCGTTAAATTATTAGGTTGTTACGAAAGTTTCGCGCGCGTTCCTTTGTGAAGCGTGCCATGGACGCGCGGATGAAAAGGGAGAACGATCGAGTGCGGGAGATACTGACGATTTAAAGGTAAATGAGGCGAGGCGAAACGCAGCGGCATGGAAACGAGGAGCTTAGGTCAGGCGAGGTTCCCTTCTATATTCGGTTTGACTTTTTACAAATATAGACTTAATTTCAATGAATGTTGAATTTCCGTAATTGTAATGATCGAATGCTAGAGCTAGGCTGTAAAGACTTCGAGTCACTCAATCAAGAATTCCAAAGTACCAAAGCTCGAATATTCTTTGAAGTTTTGAAGCTTTTAACTCTCGAGGTCTCACAACGCGAGGTTCCAGAGATTTCAAATTCGCAATTTTGAACAACAGAAGATTTAATTAGTCACTTAGAATATGAAGTTTGTAAAGGGAAAAATCTAACATATCGAATCATATGCATTATATCAAAATATGAAAAACAATTCTATTAGCTATCAATTTTCAATTATTGTATATATAATCATACTTTTTATTTCAATACATTTTTAAGACAATGAATTAATTTTTCTAGACCATTAAAAAATATTCTGAATTTTTGTCATTAAAATGGTTTTAGTCATTTAAATGCTCAAATCAGATTTTAATTTAAAAAATAAAGTGATTATTTTTTATTGTTAAAATTGAAACTTAATTGCGTGGGAAAAAATGATGAAGCAGTGATCTCTAGTGTTAAATCATTGTAAGGACAAAAACTCAGAATATTTTTTTTAGTGGTATATAGAAAAATTGATTCATTATTTTAAAACATGTATTGAAATGAAAAGTGATTATATTAAAAAATAAAAGAAATTGTTTTATTTTTTGTATGCCTTGAGGCAGAAACTTTTAAATCTTGCTACGTAATTCTTAACGTAGATCTTAAATCTAGTCTACGTAATACACCTCTATAACAAAGCTGTTTTCTCTAAAGTACAAAAAAAAAACCAGCAATTTTACAGAGAAAAATGACGTCATTTAAAACTGATCGCCATGTTTTCTTCGATCTTCCGCATAACAATCATTCCAGTTGTTACATCGCCTCGCTTCTGCGCCCATTCGCCGAGCCGAAGAAGAGGGTTGGAGGTGGCCGCTATTGTATTCGTAGGGTTCTTGGTCGCCATCTTGCTTGATATTGATCGCGAAACGCACGAATACTTGCCCGCCGCGCGCGCACACAGACACGCCGGCACACGCGCGCGCACGCTCGCGTTCACGCACTCGAGGGGGGACACGCACGAGTAGTCGGTTCGCGAGTTCTTTCGTTGGAAGTCCGCGGGGGAGGAGACTGTCTTGAAAATGGCGACGTCGGGATCGCGTCGTCTTTCATCTATTGTGAACATAGAGGAAGCCTCGCGGAGGTGCGCACGTGAATAGGAGGAGGAACTCTTATCTAACGTACCGCACGTTTGCGGATGCATGAAGAAGCGCTCATTCTTTTCAGCATGGCATAAACGTTGTGTAAACTTAATATCCCTCTGTTATTCTTCAAAACGTTTACGTTGCGCCTATTAATTAACGCTTAAAGGCTCAATTACTTGAGACTCTTCAAAAATTAATGTTTTTGGGCAATTTAATATTAATTATTGGCAATTTTTCTAATTCTATATTATATTCTTCAATCTTTTCTATCTCTATTTCATATATAATTTTTTAAGATTTGGATGATTAGACCCAGCTTTATGCGCGATCAAAGGTCCATATATGGACCATGCAGCCTTTAAGGGTTAATTAAGATTAAATCGCGTTCCACCCCCCCCCCCCCCATTCCGTTTCTCGAGCTCGCGCAAATTTCAGCGACGACTCAAGCCGTCGTACGTAACGGCCGAACCCTCTGCTGGTCTTGTTCCCAGGTCTGGTTCCAGAACGCGCGGGCAAAATGGCGGCGCATGGTGCTGAAGCAGGAGGGCAAGTCCGACAAGTGCGACGGCGGGGTGGATGGCGGTAATCTCGGCGACCTTGAGCTCTACGGGAACAGCACCGGAAGTGGCGGGCCGCCGATGAGTCCGCCCTTCATGCTCGGCGGTCCCCACAGTCCTGCGTCCCTGGCATCCCTGGACTGCGCGTGATCCCTGACGTCCGGATTCGTCCTGTCTGGCTAGCGTCGCGCGTCCACGTCCCGCGACGGGACATCGGTCGATTTGGATGTGCACCCTTCCGGACGGTTTCTCACGTGAGTGATAATCGCTCGCGAGTGCGTGCGTGAGGACGATGAATTGTGAATAGTCGGTGAGCGTGTAAAAAAAAAAGAGAGAAAGAGGAATAGCGTTTCCGCGAGCGAAAATTCGCGGACCGGATTAGCGACGACCGATCGAGCACAAGACTTCGAGGAGTGCATTTTTCGAGAGCGCCGAGTTGTGAGTTTTCCTTTCAACCAGTGAAAAGCTTGCTTCTCGTTATCGTCCCGCGAGCCGAAAATTGGCTTCTCGAGGCGCTCGCTTCGGATCAAGACGATTGTAAAATTTGACGCGCCGATGCGTAGATTTGTTTTAATCAATAAAATCGTTGTATTTATTGTAGCTCGAATTGCGACGCGAATTCGCGTCGCGGAACACTAAAGTCGTTCGTTGAGGGCAATGTAATTAGTGAACGAGATCTATTTATTCGCCTAAGTCTAATTAAGGATCGCGAACATTACCAGTGCTGTGTGAAAATCCGGTGTTTCGCGAGTTCTCGAAGAGCTGTCGGTTGCTGTCATCTTTAATTTATTGAGGAGCGTAGTGGCTACATATTGGACGGATCGACTTGTTGAATTATTAATTATTAATTATTTATTTTTTATTTCTCTGTATATGTCTTTTCTTTCTTATTTGAAACAGGTTTCTAAACTTTTGATACTACTGGTCGATTGACAAATAATCGAGATTTATATTTTTCTGATCGTGTCATGTTTTTTGTAAATAAAAGCAGAGATTTATACCGACATAAACAAACTTGAAGATCGATCAAAGCTCTATCGAGCGCTTGAGCGAAACGCTGGATTTTAACGGGAGGATATAATTATTTATAAAAGAAAAAAAATGAGCTGCGAACGCGAGTTATTGTAATTATTGCTCAAGATCAGACCGCGACAGACCCATAAAAGAAGCGACCCACGGTTCTACCTGGTTATTAACTGTAAATAAAGGACGTTCCTCGTGCGTTTCTCTTAAGGCACCGTTATAGGTTGTAGGGCCCTATTAATTGCATTCGGTAGCGGTCGTGCTTCTCTAGGCGAGAGGTAAAAGTAATAGTAAATGAGGATTACGCAGGACACTACTGTTATTATTGCTCCTACTAATTATAGTCCTCCTTGTAACGATGCGGAAGGATTGTCCAAACTTTTGCAAGATCATTTTTTCATTGAATATATTTTGACAATATACGCCGCGTGTCTGTATGTGTTTGTATTTCCCCATGTCTCTCCCTCTCACCATCTTCCTTCTAATCGCGAGTTTTCTTTAAAGCCGCAGGTTTCAATTAACACTCTTAAAGTTTCTTTGGTATGGATTTAAATTAAAAAATAGCCACTGAATAATAAATAAGAGTTATTGCGACAGTTTATATATAGGAGAATATAAATGTGACGACAAAAATTAAAAGATTCTTGTATGATTTTTTTGCGCAGAAATGCCGTTTAATGTTTTTCCTTCTGGATACATAAACTGGATCCAGAATTGCATATTTTATTCTTCTATTCGCGCAGTTCATAGAATCGGCTCTCGACAAACAGAATCCGTGATTTTCCGCGAAGGAGACGCGATGGAAAGTCGCGTGATATGGCGTGCAAACCACGACGGTGAACCAGAATTTCACCCAACAAAAACCGGCGCGCACATTGTCCGTCCTGTCTTACCAGTTGGCCAACCGGTAGGCTGGATTCACTGACCGGCAATAATGGCGGAATATTCCAACGCGCTCCATTTATACGCGTGCAAAAAAAAATTGAAGAAAAAGAAAAATACGTAAAAGCCGTTTCAACGTAATATAACGCATTTTTAAATCGGTCAAAGAGAAGGACTTGAAACTTGTAACATCGTGTCTCAATGCTTCTATTCACAATTTTAGAATGTAAATCTATCGCTTGGAATCTCACAAAGTATCGAGAAATAAATTCAGACGGTATTATTCATATAAAACCGAGAATCGAATCTCAACAGCTTCCCGGGCACGAGGCTCCCGCTCGTTATTCATATTTCCCATCTTATTTACGGGCTTTGTCCATCCCGGATTGGCGACACGCGGCATTCATCGGATTTCTTCTGGACGGCCGCGGCGCGTCGACGATTTAACGGCCCGATTATGCGGAGCTATGAAAATGCGATGCGTCCCGCGGCTATTAAAGCTGAAATTATATCCCGAATGGCGGACCGAATTACGCAAGACTGGATACCCAACTTCGCGTAAATTACGCGCGTCGAGCCACAGAAGCGGAATTCTGTACTCGGCCAAGATAATAATTTTTTTTCCGCCGACGAAGGCTCGCAACGAGCGCCCGTTATGGGACATCATAAACATCCTACTTGCCGGTCTATTATGTCGTTATCGATTTATATATTTCCTTCAATCCTTCTCTTTATCGAAAAAAATCGTGACGCGAGAAACACGAGTTGACAGATTTAACATAAAAAAAGCATGCAAATCCGCCGCTTTGGTCACATTCGTAATAATAATGCAAAAATACAATAAATAAATATACATTTTTTCGAAGATTTTTATGGACCAATGACAGGAATAATCGGTAAATTTAATATTAATTGCGACATAATAGCTATAATTTATGATACACTAAACCTGACAATCGAGAGAGAAAACAAGAGGTCTCGGTGATTTATTTATTTGCTTCATGCTGAGATTTTACTTGTTCGTTCGGGCCACGATTTCCTGTCCACTCGTCGAGAGCTGTAAAAAAAAGGTCTATATAAATGTTGTTTCACGAACGTCGCCCCGCGTTCTGATTTCTAACAGAACTCCGCGTTCACACAGGATTGCGACGCGAGCAGCAGCGGCGAGCGGCTTTCCTTCGGCCATGCAATATGCATCGTGCTGCATTCAGGACGCATAGCGAGCGCGCCGATGCGATTTCAGCGCGCGATTATTTGTTGAATTTCTATGCCAAAAAAGGACGACGGCGGATAAAAGGAACGGCACTATGGCGTCATCCGCGTCGACGGAGAGAGAGAGAGAGAGACGGACACCCCCTAGCTTCGCAACCATGCAGTCTTAGGTTCCGTTACTTTCGAAAAATAAAACTGCTCATCTAATAGTTATCTTTAAACAAATATTTATTATGTTTTTCTCTCTCTATTCTTTCTTATCATTATTCGTCGAATCGCTTAATTTTCTTTCGTTCAACTTTAAGTTGAAAAATATTTACAATTTAGTCGAGAAAAAATTGAATTCTTTTTTGCTTCATCTTCCGAAAACAGCTTTCGGAAACAGAATACGCAAACGTTTTTACGATATTCTCTGCGGCAGTCTTATCCTGCGAGGAATCCACGAGAACACGATCGGTGCCACGAAGGATCGCCCTATTGCATTCGACGAAGTAAATGAGACGTCGATGTTCGACACCGTCGACACTGTCATCGACGATCTTCAGTCCGCGTAGTCTGGCATCGATCATCCGTGTTATCGGTATCTCGATCCTGGAACCGGTCAGAGGACAGAGGACAGTAAACGAGCCTCTCGGCATCGGCCATGGGGATCTAGGAATCCATCGGTCGCCTCCGTCACGCCTCATCGGCTTTCAGAATGAACGATCTTCGAATGTGACTGAAACACGCGCGAGTTTGTTCTCCTCCCCATTGATTTCGATAGGAGATCGAAAATAGCTCACGATTCCGGCGCCCTTCTCGATCCCGGACTCGTGCGCCTGTGAAACTGATATTTGGATAAATATCGGATGGTTGTTGAGAGCTTCTCGGAATCGATACATATCGATAGAGTTCTGTGGGAAATATAAAGAAATCGTCTACCAGGATCTGCGGTTTTAATAAATTTTTTAATAAGTTTGATAGCGTCCGATACGTATATAGTACAGAATAAATAAATATTGACATATTTTTAGTCATTGGGCGGGATAATCTTGTGTTTAATAATAATGTTTAATAATAATTTTTGTGAATTTTATATTTCCCGCCTTTGTACTTTTAACCATGCGTCGATTACAATTCAATTTTGAAATGCAATTTTATGTCAAAGTTGGATTTTATATTCTAAGTTCCAAAGCATTCCAGATTCAAAAAAGGCCAAATATATATAAAATTTATAAAAACTTATTATGCATAAGATTCAGCCCGGTGACTGAAAATATATCAATATTTATTAATCTATTTTTCAGTTTTAATTTTTTATAACGACTTGTGCATTCTCAAAACTCGAGAATATGAGGAAAGATTTAAGTTGACGAAAATACAAATAATTCTATAAATATACGAAATTTGTTCTCACTAAAAAAAATATCAGAAAAAATATGTGAAAAAAATCTCATCACATTTATCTAAATCGACGAATAATGCATTTATTCCTGCATAAAGTATTTAAACTATCAATGGAATTCTCGTCTGGTTAGACGGTTGGACAGTTTTATTAATGCGATTATCTCTAAGAATTCTTACGTCTCACTGGTATTTATGTCATCGATGATTTCATTAAATTTTTTGCACGATAAACAATTGCACACGTCTCGATAAGAATGACTGAAGTTGAGATTAAAACCGACGTTTCCAAATTTGAGAAGGACGTAAATTATAAAAATTTATATCCTCGATAAGAAGACGAAAAATAGCAAGCAGGTGAGTTCGGCACATCAAAGAATCCTAGTCGCCCAGACTGGTGGCAATCAAAAAAACGCGCAAACAATCGTGAATTAATTAAGACTTTATTCCGAATGAGTAATTCCGATTGCCGATGCCGGCGGTGGGTCGGCATAAAACGCGCGTTTGGTTAATTAATGGCCGCGAACGGCGGTGGGAGTTATGCAAGCTATGTAGATAACGACGAGCCGAGTGATAACGCGCCCGTCGGCATTGTTTATTTTAATCCGCTGCTTTGATTGCAGAAATTTTGCGCCCGCTTCGACAAATCTTTAAGAGCGTCATTCGTTACTTTTAATTGCATGTCTAATTACACCGCTCCTGTATTTTATATTTATGACGTAAATAAGTATATATACTTTCGCGAATACGTTCCGTAATCTGAAATGCATTTCGCCGCGACTGCGTGTCGCGTCTAACTTCTCCTATCTCTCCTCTTCCATCTTCATTTCACTTCGGCTCTCTTATCGCGATAAGAGATTCTGCGAGGCAGGTCTTTCCGCGACCGAGAAAGTGTAAAAACGAGCTCGTCGTTAATACGCCCCCCGCCACGTGACATTATTTCCTGGTGCCGGTCGCTCATTAGACTCCGCTTCCTGATTTTTTTAATGCCTCGTTCTTCCGCCACGCGCGGATACACCTTCGCTCCGGCTTCACTTTCAGTCGGGGCTCGTCTCGTTTCATCTCGTCTTAGTTCGTCTGGTTACCGAGCTCTCCTCCTCGAGCGATACACCACTCGCACGGCCGTTCTTTCGCCGAACCCTCTTTTTTCATCACCCCCGTGCTTGAATCACCGCGTCACGAGAGACCCCGAGCTTCGACGCGACGCGTTTGTGCGATTTCTCGTGAAGCAGACTCCTCGACGGAGAGGAGTGGTGTTTGTAGTGCGCGCAGGCAGCGAGTCCTCATCCAAGACTTACTGACGCAGCTACCAAAGTGAAACACGCGGTTGTCTCTCTCGCCGGACTTGTCGAGCTGCTGCAGATCTGATTTCTAGGCTTTTCGTGACGGAAGCTTGAGTTTCCAAAATGTGAAGCTGCGCAACGCAATTATCGAATCTAAAATAAACAACCTGTTGGCGAAGTAATCGTGATTCATTGACGTCTCATAAAACGAAGATTACTCGAGGATCACAAGCGTAGATTCACGGATAATCGATTATTCGTCAACCTGCAATTGTTAATCCAACCGTTGGATCTTTTGGGAAAGATCTGACGTCTCTCGTACACGCTGTTCTTCTCTCCGCGGTTCATCTCCCTCGTCTCCTTTTTTCAGTCCCGCGGAGAAAGGAAGTGCGAGAGAGCACTCGTGTGCACGCGTTTGTGGGATATTTGCGGGCTCCGTTTTTCTCCGCCACCCACTGGGTGCTGTTGACGTCACGCTCGGATACCATTCGACAAGGGGCGCCGCTCTTCTGGGCCAATAATTCAGACTTCAAGGCGCGGCCGCGAAGATCGCCGTGACGGAGTATCAAAAGCCACGTGCTCACCCTCCGCTCTCGTTCCCTCGCCCTTCGTCCCCTCAGCTGGTCAAAGCGGAGCACAGCGAAGCGAAAGAGAGTCGGAAGAGCAAAGGGAGGCACGGGGAAAGAAGGAGAGAGATGCAGGAGCACGATGCTATTTATTCATACCCCGTATAGCAGCGCAGCACGTAGTCCCCTAAATACGTTGGATAAACTTGAATAGGGTGTACCGTGAAAGCTATAGTTCAATAGTATAGGATCTCTCCAACATCTAAAATTACCAGCACTTTAATAAATCCGCGATTTTCATATTGGTAAGGTAAGATAAATTTAAACATTTTACAAAGATCAAAATTAAAAAACCCAAAAATTTAAACTTTCAAAAGTTCAAATCCTAAACTATTATTTGTTTAATTTTTAATCGAGCATCCGCGCATCGATTTATATAGAAACTTCTCCTATATTTTATCCCGTATTATATTTAATCTTATAGAAGCGATACGGTTCGTTGGGTTTTAACAAATATTACTATCGACAGAGAAAATTGATAAACATATCTAAGATGCAAAGAAGACCGCGCGGTAGCCGCAACGGCAGACGAAGCGAAACGAAGGAGAACCGTCACTAAGAACTGGTAGAGGAAAAAGAAGGCAACTACCGATTCTAGCGGCGCGCAGACGGGGTGCGTTAGAGAGCCGCGCGTGGAGAATTCTGGAGGAACACGAGATGAGGTAAAGAAGCAGGGAGAAGAGGCAGGGAGAAAAGACAGAAAGAGAGGAAACTTCCTCCGGGTGACAAATAACCGCGCGGATTCCACGGATCCGCGCGGCGCGCAAAGTCCCCGCTAATTAGCGGCTCACGAGCACGCCGAAAAGAGAGACGGCCGGGGCGAAAAAGGAAGGCTGAAAGAAAAAAAAGGCGAGGCGCGAGAGTCACACGTATAGACCACGGGATCGTGCTTAGGAGAGCGCGGCAAGGGCGGGAGGGAAGGCACTTAGACCGAAGAGAGATGGCAGAGCGAGGGGAGGGCCCCGTCGCAAGATGGCAAGCCGAACGGCGGCGGCGGTCGGGCATTTGAATATATCGGCGCGGGGACAGTGAGCAATGTTGCACCTGCCGCCACGAGTCAGCGTAATAGCTGCGAGATGTCACGCCGGTACAAGCTTGAACAAAATTCACGTGGGGCAACCCTTTCTCCGGCCGGGGCAAGACCGTCCGATCCTTCGGCGATAATTCTCGTGATGGAGTCGATGAATTCTCCGCGTTTTGCGCTAACGCTGAATTGATGACGTTTTATTAATTTCCGAAAGTGCAGTCTGCGAAGGATTGTCCACCGTTCTGCCCCAGCTGCGACTATATTAAGAATTAGGAATGCATTATCGCGATATTGATATTTAGTATCACGCGCAATTGGTATCTTGACAAACAAGCGGTATATCGATCATCATTACACGCAGATCGGCCGCGTAATAGTTTGGTAAATCGATGACTGAGTACGCAATCGATCGCGCGCGATTGATATCGCGCGTGACAAACGGGCGCGCGCGAGTGCGTCGGTTTCTAATGCGTGACGACGATGCGACGACGAGCAAAAAGGACTTTTGCGTCGCGATGTACCTACGTCGCTCGCGATATATGTAACAGTACGCATCGCTGCCGAGCAAAGTCGGTAGGCGGGACCACGGGAAGACACGCATGGTTGTTGCACTCCCCTGCGTATTTGTCATCGCGATCGCCCACGTGGTAATCTGGGCCAGTCAACGTCTCCTACCACGCGGATCCTAAGATCGTGAGACTGAACTGATAGAATTTGCCAACGGCGGTAATTGCAACACCAACTTCGAGTTTGGCGTCAACGAGACGAACGGTTCCCTTATAGTCCTGCGTTTAACATCAATTTCAGTCTTGACGCAACAGAGTAGTTGAAATCGAAACTTTTTGACGAATACTAATGTAAGATCCCGAAATACATTGCAAAGCGAAAATTTTGGAATTATTGTAACGGTACCCAATCGGGATTCAATTCGGGTTGGGATTTTTAATCAAGTACCCATCAATTTGCAGAAATTCTATATTATTTGATCTTATAAGCGCAATATATTGTTAAATTCGTAGTGTTGAATTATGTTAAATTTGAGTAATTTTTAACTATTCCTATAGTCGCCACTGCTCCTACTCAATATGTCATTAATTTAATTAAAACAATGTTGATTTAACTAAACCAATTGAATTAAAATAATACTGTTTTGTATTAAAATAATAAATTCGACACACACGGTAGTTAAAAATGTTATTTAATTCAAAGTATTGGTTTAAATTTCATTCTTTAATATTTAACAGTGTACGCTCCGGTTTTAACAAACGTCGCTACAAAAAGAATTGCCAAAAATATCATTTCAAAGTTTTTCCAAGTTTCTTTGGTTCAGGAATCGCGTTAGGGGATTGTTTATGAGAATCAAGCCAATCTCCAAGTAACCGGTCGCGATCGGCGGCGCGGGATTATGTCATTAAAGCTGTCACGGTTCAGCGGACTGTCATTCGCGATCGATCGCGGTGGCCGGTGCACCTGTGTCGCCCTTGTTACCCGCCGCTTTTGTCGCGTCCCCAATACCTGCGTCGCCTCCTCCGCTGATGCCGAAAAAACGCACCACCACACCGTGAACACGCACCACGTGCGCAAACGCCCGGCCACGTGTGACGCTCGCGCACGCTAACGAGCCCACGAGCTCGTTCATAAGCTGCCAATTAACGACGTACGAGTCTTGCGCGGGATCGGCCGTCAATTAATTAGAATTTTTACCCCCTTCGCTCCCCCTGTCCGGGAGGGATCGTCGGGAGCGATCCCTTTCTGTTGGGATATGTTGCTGGAGTGTGGTTTTCGGGCGTATCTCTCTTGCTTCTAATCGATTTATCGGATACGGTGCCGGCGCGATTCGAACGCAGTCTGATTTATGGGCTTTTCACATCAGTAATGTTTTAATAAAGGAGAGGGCGGGTACTTTCTGGATGTGATATTACTCATCGTTGGCGAGCATCTCGCGTCAATCTCGCGGCGATCTTGGGAAGAAGGAACAATGTCGGCGCCGCGACGGCGCGTCGCAATAACGCATCTCGACATAATTAGCTAATAAGCCGCTTCGTTAAGAATAAACAATGACCGCGACGTTGGTGGCGAGTGGCGACTTCGAGGAGTCACGGGCGGTTACGTCATGCACGACATTTTTTGCGTCAGTAGAAAAATCGACGATATATGACGTCCTATAAGACGTGCATTGTCGGGCCCCATAGAAAGAAACGCGATGAGGTCAGAGGGGGAGAAGTCAGGCGAAAAAACGTGGCGTTTACGAAATCTGAGATAGATTTATTGTTTAAGGTTCTTAATATTATTTTTGGAATTAATTAATGTTTCCTCACACAAGTTTCACTAACTGATATTAATTGATATCGTTTTACATATGCCGTTAATAGAGATTTTGGAGTATCATAAATCACAATCTCGAGCTTCAAACATTATTAATCGGTAAAACAAAATTATTCTTGATTATCCTGGAATACACAAATACACAAAAAATTGTATAATTACATTCGGAAGTTGCAACAGATCAAAGATCTGGCGCTTAGGAAAGTCCAATTGCGAATGTTAGAGATCATTATTTGTAATGTAGGTATCTCGAGATCGTATAACAATAATCGGAAAAACACATTCGCGGAATAAACTAGGAAATTGAGATGTTTGAGTTGGGAAATTCGCGGGAATCTTCCGATGGAGAGGAAGGGGGAGGAGAAAATAGATTTCTGCGGGATTGGAGCGCAAATCCGATCGCCCTCTCGCTCATTTACCCGCCATCTCCTTCGGGCAATAAATCCAGGCGAATGGTAAACAGCGCGGACCGGCGAAGTGCATCGAAACCCGAAACCCTAAATCACCGACGACGATCCTCGCGAGAGGATGAGAGAGAGTGGGAACACGCATGTGTGTACGCTTCGCGGTCTTCCCTCGTTGTCCCGATGAATAAACAAATACAGATTAGTTCCGAGGGCGCGAGGTGCGTAAATCATCGCGAAACTTGTTACCCGCGAGCATATATGCCGATGCGATACGAGCACGGCCGTGATTTGCTCGCCGATCGACTCACGCGACGTCCCTCGAAGTCAAGTAAAGATTATTGCGAACAGTTGTTGCGTATATATGTCGAGACACGTGTCGCATCCATCTTCTCTTTATTATTAATCTGTTTAGAATTATACTGATTACTAATCCAATCACTACAAACACATATCGACAGCATTAAAATTCCTGCAAAAGTTTTTACATATTGAAGTTGTTTACGCGATTATTTCCGTTGCGAAATAGCGTGAGAGACAGATTATGTAAATCTTTATACAAATTATATTCACGTCGCAGATAGATTTATGAATTTTGAATAACTGAAATCTGAATGTAGTCGGTATTTTCACATAAAGTATGAAAGAGAAACTTTAATCGAGGAACATCTATATTATATTTCACCTTTTGAAGACCGAAGGGAGAGAACACGCTCCACAGTCCGTGGACGTCTTGTCGATACCGAGACTGTCTCGCATCTTCGTGAGAGACAGTCGTTTCAGACGCGTCTCGATCGAAGCCTGGTGTTTTCCTCTTCCTGGAAGCGACCAAGGATCATTAATTCTCGGGCCACATCAATTTCCCGTGAATGCGAGGAGGAGCGCGAGGCGTCGGTCTCTCCCGAGGAAGCTGGTAACCAGATGGCACGCCGAGGAACGCGCCCGGTTGTTCCTCATTAGGTCGTCACCGGACCTTCGCGCGCTTCCTCGGTGTGCCTTGCGCGAGACATCGCTCCCTGGTCGCGCCTACATCTGAAATCCGACGACGACGACGGAAGGGGGAGATATGTGTGAAAACGACGCCGCGCGACAACGAGCCGCGCGTTCCATTCAGGAAGCCGGGGGAGTGCGCTTTCGTGTCGGACCACCCAGCGCGGTGCCACGTCTCCCCCAAGGTGATCATCAGTGGCCCGGTGCCCCTCTCACGCTCCCCCCCACCCCACCCCTCTCGAGAACGCGTCGCGTGTGATTAGTCGCGTGAATGAGATACCCGCCTTTTCGAGGACTTACGAGATGTAGGACGCGTCTCATTCTGCCGTATCGCGTGACGAAGTGTTTTCCTCTTGAAAGGGAAATGTACTATGTCTCCATAAAATATATTCAAGTTTCACCCTAATAAAATTAATTAAATGGTATATACACTACCCTCCATAAGTTTGGAAACACTCTATGACAGATGCCGTACGTGCGACTATTTACAGATAAATAGTCGCACGGCAGCGATCTGTGCAGATTTTTGGTATGAATATATCGTAAGACGTTCAAATAATCATATATATTACCATCTGGGACACTTGCAACACTTGTACATGCCGAAAATATGTCGGATGATTATTTCGCGACACCGAAGTGCTCGGAGTTGAATTTGTTGAACAGCGAATCACAAGTGCACCTTTGGGATCGAAGTTCTCCAGCAAGAATGGAAACGTATCCCGACTGAACTCCAAAAGTTGATCCACCGTATGCCGAGAATATGCAAGGCAGTCATTAAAGCAAAAGGTGTGGTTACTTTATTTTAAAAGCCTGTTGGATAACATATGTACTATTATGTACTATTTTCTGTATATTGCATTTTATAGAGTGTTTCCAAACTTATGGAGGGTAGTGTATGTATACTATATATGTATACTATATATGTATGTATACTTACCGTAAGTATTTTCATCGAATTTCGGTCGATTAACGTAGACGTAATTATTAAAAAAAAAAAAAATCTTTTGGGGATCTCCGCATCCCGTAAATAAAATTCTGTGCCAAATACTTTTTTTCTCAATTTCATCGCCCATCGAAACGCTATCATTGATCACTGGTCGAAACGTTAATCTCTAGGAGCGCAAGGTGAAGATTCGAGAGTGCTCTCGGCCGGACCGTTACTGCTCCGCCTCCCTCTTTTCGGTTTAATTAATTGGCCGTAACTCAGGAAAACCGTAAATCTCCGTTCGCATTTATACAAGCACGCGCCGTTGGAACGAAAGAATGGGCTCGTAGGTGGCGATTGTCTCGGGGCCCACGCGACGCCATGTAGGTGTGCAGAAACCGGCTCGACACGAAAAATGTTCGACCGGCCGGGCAAACCTGACTACTTTGTTGCGCCGATGCGCCGCCATCGAGGAATGATTTTTAAATAAATGCAACGTATATCTTTCTCAATGATACATCTAAATGTGTCTACGGATTCTCGGATGCAAATCTGAGAAGTTAACTTTTTAATAACGAATAAATGAACATTAGTTGTTTTAGCTTTGGTTAGCAAATAAGAATAAAGAGCTTTTTGTGTATTAATGTTTACGTACTTTGAGTAAACTTATAGAATTTATAACGATTAAAAACGTTAACATTTTTATACACGTCCGTATATTAATAATCATCAATATTAAATTGTATTAATATTAAATATCATATCATACTTTTGTTAATCGTTCAAACATTGATCACCCAAGAACTTTGTACTATATTCTCTTGCAACACATATTCCAAAAAGATATTTCTTCACGGAGGATGATAAGCGACAGATCGAAAACGGCGAGGGGGAAGTTAGTAGCTGGTTTCATGTCGTCCGGTCCGTGGCACGACATCATCGATCATATCTCGAGGAACACCGTCGGGAAGAATGAGGAGCAGAGCACGAAGCGAACGACAAGTAGGACCAGAAGGATAAGAAGAACTTTCGAAAGTTTCGAGCCGAAGAGAAATATTGTATCACGTGTTTAGCGGACCACACGTGATTTCGCCGACGACCCTAATATGCAAGAACATTAATATAAAGAGCTATCCATAGCTCTTATACACGTTCCACGTTCCACGATGAATCCGGTTTTTGTAATTAATTTGGATTCAAAAATAAATGATCCACGGAATGTTCCGCACATAAATGGATATATATAATTAATATAGTTGATTCAATGCCGTTACAATTTTTTTCAATAAACCATCACGAAGTATTTGGAAGAAAATAGGAAGGGGGTTGTAAAAATATTTTAATTTAATAATCGCGCGTGATACAGAGAGCATGTGTTTTACAGCTGGGAGAGGATGAAATGGCAAGACACATCTATCGGGATCGCAACAAAGTTTCAGTTGAGGCGTGAGCCACATCGATGCCTGGACGATCTCATCGAGGGGGGGCCCTGGCGGGCACGCCACGGGGTTCTCGCTACCCGCCAACTTTACAAACCTCTTTACAGATCGTTATTCGTCCGATCACGGGGCCACACATAAATCGGGATCCGAACGAACGGGCAGGAGGGTGGGAAGACGCCTGTGCGCGCCACGCTTGTGGCGGTAATATAATAGTACGGTCGGTCGGCGCGTATTGCGAGCGTCGGGATCACGTGTGCGAGGATATAACGCCTCGCACTCCAACGGAGTAGAAAACTTATTCCGATCGGCCGGAGGTCAAGGCTGTCGTAAATATGATACGCGAACACCTGCTGGGCGCTTCCCTCGACCTCGAAGGAGGGCCCCGTCGCGCCCTTTACGCGGCGCGGTTTCCCGCGGACGAAGCGTGAAAGACGGGATACGGCGAGGCGAGAACGGGAGCGCAGCGGGTTGGCGCTTCGACGGAATCCAGGAGAGGAAATACGGTCTCGATGCAATAAGAATAAGAATATAAAAGATATTCCGCGTCCGCATTAAGTTCTACAAGTACGTATCTTAGAAAACCGACGACTGTCCGAGAATCATAAGACATATGTAACTTGAGAACAAAAATTTGAAAATTTAAACATTTCGGCAAGCGAGAATGTTTGGAATCCGGGAATAAGAAATTCTGTGAATTCAAGAATGTTAAATAAGTAAAGACGCTGGAATTAAATATCTGAGAGTTAGAAGATCTCAGAGTGCGCGACCCGCGTGCGTCCAAAAAGTAAATCAAGAAATAAACGATATTTATATTCGCTAGCTTGTAGGAATGCCGTTTTTTATTACTAACACTCGTTTTTGGTTTTGTTATTTCTCCGACGTAGAGTTGATTCGGTATAACGCAGATACATTTCGTCGCAGGAAATCGTTAGATCGCGGATCGGCGTCGTGACGGTTCACTTGATGCCCGCCGGACGTGTAATGCCTCCACCACCGGGTAAAACCGAATGGACTCATAAAAGTAAAACGTAAAAAAGCGAGGAACGCCCACCGTACGCCTCGCTCGCCGGCGAGCGTTTCTTGCCATCATTATTCATAAAATGCTAGACGAGCCTCCGTCGTGTCTTTCTCCTTTTTTAGACCATCGCCGAGATCCGCCGTGACGCATGCGAATTTTCCCCTCGTTTCCACATCTGGAGATTCGGAAAATTTTGGTGAACTAGCAATCCAATAACTCGCGGAAATTAACGTGAGGAAAATTGTTTCTTTATTTGTTTCTATGTAGCAGAATGATATCGCGTGATATTGCACGATTTAATAAAAGAGAAAGTGAGAATGCGAAATATTACGTAATATTTCGTATCGCATTACTTAATTCACAAAATTGCACGTGAAGCTTTATACACTATGATCACCATTCATAAAGCATTTTATAAAAACATTAATTACATTATTTCAAAGTAGCGATAAAGACGAATATAACACTTTACCAACCCCATTAAATTGATTTCAAATTTCTTATTTTAAATTACAGAAATGATTAAGGTGCTTTTGCCGGAATTTACGTTTACTTTTGTCGAGATAAGAAAATAATTATATGTGCTAGTTATTTTAGTGTTAAAGGCGTTTTTAAATAACACTCGCGAATCAAATCAACGATCTTTGAAAAACACTCTGCTGTTTTAAAATTTTTTCCCATTCATGTCAGGATATACATTCAGACTTGTTGTTAGACCGAATATATATATCGCGATATCGAGAAGCGCGACGAGAAGAGAAAAATAAATTACTTGTCGCCGAATTGATTGGCTTAGGAAATATTCACGCAACCATAGTATATTCCATGGCGAAAGTGCGGATTGTTATCGATGATAACAAGGTACTTGAAGTGAGATATAATACAGAGAGATCGGCTTTTCCTCGGAAACTCCGCTCCGAAATTATCTACTCGAAGAGAAAGTTGATGTGATTCCGACAACTATATCGCGATATTTCGTCGAAGAAGCACTCCTTCTGATCGTTACGGTATTATCAAAAAATAAGGACGAGACGAATAAATAAGGATATGAAATGTTGTTATAGATAACACGATTTCCTTTCCTTATATTGTCCATTCCCGTTACTGTGCGATCACCGGAGGGTTAACGTCATGGAAGTGACCTCGGCAGCACGTGTGCCCCGATCATTTTTGCGGGCCGCCACAAAGGGCCCCGAAACGGACTACCGCGTGATGATCCTGGCGCCAGCTCATTGCGTGGGTGACACGTGATATGTCTGCGGGGGTGTGAACCCCGTTGGTTCCTCGTGGTCTCACCCAGCTTCATTCCCGCAAGAAGGGCCCTCCTGCCCTTAGGGACGCTAATGACGCGTGGAGGAAAGGAAGGCAGGGCGTGCCGTGGAATCTGAGCTATTTTCAAAAGACGCCGTTCGAGTAAACGGAGGACGAAAAGGAGACCTTCCGTCTGGACGGCTCGTGACTAATCATTTGTTACAGCCGGTGTTGTCGCGATTCTCTCGGAGCGACACCGCGAGAGCTCGAAGAGACGGACGAAACTGGGTGTGAGGTGTGAATAATGGAAAACTGATGCACGTGTTTGACAATCGGATTATTGATCTGGCGATTATGGACGTGAGTCACAATGGTACAGGTGACAACGCTGACTTTCGCCACTCCTTCTCGTTTATGTAAACCAAGCTATCAATCAAGCCTACTTAGAACTTGATCCGTTCACTCGTTATTGAGATCTCGAAATCTCGGGTACTCGCAACTCGTGGCGTTCGCGTAAAAGGGTCACGGTGCGGTCTCGCTTCGCGTGTACTTGGCGCGAGACACTACCGTGTCTCTTGATATTTCCGTTATAGATATAAATACACTACCGTTCAAAAGTTTGGATTTTGGAAGCACTGCCTTCTTAAAAAAAAAAAACACCAGTGGTGCCAATACTTCTAAAGAAACATGTTATATATGAGAAATTTTACTGTGTGTTTTAACTATTAAACACAGCATTATTTGTTTCTAATTTTCCAAGAAAAATTTTCATTGAAAGAATTTTATTGGCACCACTGTAATGTTTTTCTTAAGAAGGTAGTACTTCCAAATTTTTGAACGGTAGTGTATATATGTGTATTTATATAGATACAAAATAAACTTTAAACAGAATCTTTTTTTTATATTAGTAAACCCTCTTGTGATTGAGAAATATATTGTATAAATATATAAATCTTCTTTCTGAAGTGTAAGCAACTGAGATCGGTCTAATTTGAATGAGATAGAAGATGGCCCATTCGCCACCCGTTCCGCCTGTTCCCTAACGCGAGTAGCAAATCTCCGCGTAGCAGATTTGACAAGGTACTTTCGTACAATGACGTGATGATTCCCCCCGGCGCGCGCGATTGATCGTTCATCAATGAACTCCATTTATCTTCACGAAGATAATAATCCTCATCGTGGGCTAGGGACCCTCGTGTCCCAGGTGCGCGACGAAACCGGAACCCGTAAGGCAGCATCCTTTTGTTGCAGCGTCGCGTCGGTGGCGATAGATATTAGGGGGGTTCGAGAAGGAAAGTGGAACTCGAATGTCGGATTCTGGGAACTATAGAAATCTCAAAGTGATCTCTGTTTGGTATACCCTCCCCTCTCCCCCCTCTTAATATCGCGTACACAATCTAAGTGTTGTCTAATTTACTTCCCCGGCAAAAGGTGGAATAACCTCCCGGGTATCTCCCTCCTTATCGTCCCCCTCATCGTCCGACAGCCTTGCTTCCACCTTCTTCCCTCCCTTCTCGCGCTCCGCGCCAGAGCGCGCGCGTGTGCGCGACACAGCGTTGGACAGAAAATAATAAAAAGTCGTTGTCACGACTGACCATAAATCCCGAGCGTCTCGTAGCGACTCGGGTTGCTCAGTCTCTGAAGGAACCATTACTTTCGTAGCATCATCCCCAAGGGCTGTTCGGAGGAGGTAGCGAAAATAGCGCAATAAAATCCTCCTCTTAACACCTATGTGTATACATATATGTATACATCCATATTTTTTTCTTTCTTGAAAAAAAAAAATATATATATATATTTATTATTTATTAACCCGTGTATATAATATATTTCTTTCTCTTCTCTCGGAGCGATATATATTTTTTATATGGCTATACATGTATGGCGCTTCAGGGAAAGAAAAAGGAAGCGACGAGAAGAGTAAAAGGGAAGGGGCACTAAAAATAAAAAGAGAGGGCAAGTTCGATACAGGGGTTGGAACGAGCCGAGTTTCGCGTAACGAAGGTAATTTCACTCTTCGTAAGGAAGGTTAGCTCTGACGGGTGGTGGGGAGAAGAGAAAAGGGGGAAAAGAGCGGGAGGGGGTGAGAACCGGGGATGGAAACGGGGTGGAAACCGGGCGAGCGAGTGAGAGTCGCGAGGGTTACGCAATGGGGAGGAAGTCGGGGGAGGAGAGGAGAGGGAAGAGGCTATTCTGACAAAGCAGAGGGCTCAGCAGGCTGTGTCGAGTTTCTCGGGATAAAAGGAGACTTCTGCAACATAACAAACTGCGAGGGGAGGAAAATGGCGGAAAAGCTTAGTGTCGGGGGTGGAAGGAGATGCGCGAAGTTGGCGTTATAGTAGAATGATAAATTGACTTTATAAACGATAAGATGGCGCGTATCACGACACGCGAGAAACCCCACAGAATACCTGTTTTTAATCTAATTAATTGTTCTTAATATGCGATCTTTCAGTTATTAATATTCAACATCTATTTTTTTCTACCGCGATAATGTTGCGGTGATTTATGGTACAATAATTATACGTGGATGACTCGATGGTGGAACACGCTGTCGAACGACCCTTCGACGTCGGCAGTCACATATTTACAAACACACGTCACCCCGCGTTAACCGTCGGCGCACCTTTTGTGTGTACGCTGAAAGCTTAACATAACACAAAACGCAATAAACCTGAACCTGGGAGCGCGCGATGCGTGCCGTGGGGTGAGAGGAACACGCAAGAAACGTTTCACGCTTTGCCGAGGCTAACGCGTGGACCTAATGCGATCACTTCCGCTATTTATGTTAAGCATTCACCGGTGCAATGGCGAATGATTTTTGTATACGTTTTGAAATACCGCGAAATGGGGCGGGGAGGGTGCAGGGAGGAAAATCGATCCGTCGAACTGAACTGCCAGATCTGTTTTGAAATATACTTGCAGATAATTTATCTTGCGATTTATAAAGAAATAAAATGCTGTAAAATAGATATAGCAAAAAAATGCGAAGACTCAGAATGCCATCAATTTAATATCTTTGAAAAGAAAACTTTAAAACCGTAAATTTTTATACATTCTCCGTTTACAAAATTCGAAAATTTTGAAGATCCGGAATTCATAATCATGTTATTAAAAAGCAATTATATTTAAAGGCCCAAAGATTTATATTAATATTTCCGAGTTCCGATAAACGTAAAAAAGCATTTAATTTTTTTAGATTCCAGAAAGCAGAAATTTTAAGCTTTGAGCAGAAATTTTGAGTGCAATAAAAAAAATACATCGAAGCGTTCCAATCTCTGTCTTTCTCTTTCTCTCTTTTTTTTTAACTTCAAGAGTTAGCCCCTTTTTGCGAGCGTGTCTTCAATCGAAAATCCTATAGAGCGAAGCACGCAATCGGTCACGAAGAAGAGGGTGCTTGAAGAGGACGGTAGCCGGGGATTTCATCCCCGAGCGCCGGTCGCCGTCGCACCCCAATTAGAGAGGAACTTCGCTGAACGTGGTTCAACTCCCGTCCGTCTCTCTTTCCCTCCTTCGCGCGTCTCTTCTCGCGTTCTCTCTTTCCCTCCTTCCGCTTACCGCCACGGTGACGTCGAACGCTCTCGATTTCACTCAAAGCCGACGCTAACGAGCACATGGAAGTCACGTGGAAATACGACGTGAAAAATGTAGGTGGGTGCGACGTATTCGCCCCCGGCGCGGGCGGTCACGTGAATCTGACAGGTGAGCGCGACAGCGACATTTATCCGACGTCGCGATTGGTCTCGCCAAACCAAATAAGAACGACTGCCTGAAAAAGTATCAGAATTATTGTTGCGCGGTTTTCTTCGCTATTCCGTGAAGAAAAGACATACATCAAAACAATAAAAGAATTTACCGAAAATATGAAAAAGAATTAACGTTTCAAATGCTTATAATTCAAAGATAATTTATGCTTCGTGATTTCAAGTCGAAGAAAAATCGATACAAAATTGCTTAACTGCTAAGAAATTTTGAATAAATTATTTTCACAGAAATTTTGGAAAAATAAATAACTGCGATTTATGATAGCGTAACTATAAGATACAGGTTTATCTATTACACGCGGAACGAGTAGCTCGTTTCGATAAAAAAGGAGCTAGATGATAAAGACAGAAGGGGAGAGAGAAAAACATAGGAGAAAGAGAGAACCGTGAAGAGCATATGTTAGGGGTTTTCGTCGTTCCCCTGGGGGTTGCGGGTAGAGTGGCCTACCCCCCAATTACTGGCTCCCCTCTGGCCTCGTCTTCGCTATGTTAGGTGGGACTCGACCCTCCAGAAACTACTTCATTACGCAGACAGCCGTGTTGACTTGTATTGTGCCCCTGCTCCACGAGGGAGCCCCTTCAAATAATATCTGTGACGAATCGCTTGCACTTCCCTCGCGCCCCTTTCACGCTCCTCGTTTTTACACCCGTTGCTATCTGGTCCGTACCGTTTTGCCGATTTATCCCGAGGTTGAAGGATGCTTACGTGGATTTTGCAAGGCTTTTAGTTTAGTTACGTAAACGCATTTACGCTTATATTTTTAGCAAAACATTTATTTATCGTATTATTATTAAAAAATATAATAAATTTATAGATTTGAATTTAAAAGCTGCTAAAAGATCAGGAATAAACAACTTAACATATCGCTCCATCTGTACAACCAATCTTGTAAAAAATTACTTTTTTTGTGCAAAAATTTTAATAAAGCTCATATTATACAGTATTAGCGGAAATATAACTTAGGCTTAGGATAACATTGTTATAATCAATAGAATAATTAAATTCCATTTAAATCCACTACCACGCGATTGCATTTCCTCGCAATCCATCAAGTACGTGCCACCAAATGGCTGCAAAAATCGCTTGTTTATCCCTCTTCCGATATCGAGCCGGCGGATCGTGAGCCGCATTATGCCACCCTCGTGGATTTAATGTCGAAGAGCGACAGAGAGACAAACAGAGAGAGAGGGAGAGAGAGAGCGCGGGAGAGAATATGTCGGGCATTTGTCCCAGCGGTCCCCAACCCTTCCCCGATTCCGATCGTCGCCATATGAAGACATTAAGCGAATTTATGGTCGCCGCAATCAGCTGTACACCCCATGTAGGTACTCCGTTTTTTTTCCCCGACGGACATCCATTGGGAGGCCATGATCCTTGATTGTCGCGTTTAGATCCCGCTCTGCGTTTCACCAGCACTGATTTAATTTTACACGCGGGTAAAAAAAATCTGACACCGATTAATATACGCGGTGACGTTTCTCGCATTAAGATTAAACGACGGCTAATGAATGAAAATAATCGTAGCCATTTGAAGAGGGGAAAATCAATACGAAAGGACAGAATAAGTTCAATGCGTTGACAGGAATCGCGCCCGAAAAAAAGGGAGCGATAGCCATCGCGCCACCTGTTCAGTTTTCAAACAAAATGCAACGCGGAGCGCAGATAAAATCCATTGAGCTGCTCAAACGGATTGCGTTACGCGCGCGTTACCCGTCCGAGTCAAATCCTTACAAAACGGCGTCGATCGGCGCATCGAGCAAACAACGGGGACCCGATAAATGAAACACCCATCTTAGCGCTACTAGATTAGACGAGCGCGACTAAGTATTTAACCAAACACCGTTTGATCCGCTGTGCAAACATTGGCACAAAGGGACTGGTGTGCTCGGAGAACGATTGATGGCGCGGATTGCTCGGGTTCGAGTCACGGATATAGCGAATTATCGTCACTTTCATGGCAACAAAACAGAACTTGTGAGTGGGCCAACTTGAGCGGATAATTTTTTAAACGGTCAGGATTGGATCTCCGTTACCTAATATTATTATTTTTGCTAAGGGGAATTAAACGTAAAATTCACTCTAATAATAATATTAGGCAACTAAGACGGCCTTTACCTTAATTTGATTGTATATCTTATCAATCGTGTTTCACTTATTTATTGGATAATTTTAACCTTGCACTTTTATTTCGCAGATGAAGATTACAATCTTCCGCGATCTCGCATGTGCATCTCAAGCGAAATATTTCCGACGCGTTATCAATCGCATTTGTAACACCGTGGTCGTCATATCTCGAGACTCCTCTCGTCGTGTCCGTCTCTACGAGACGGTGAAAAATGCACGAGTCGCCCATGGAGATAGAGAGACAGAGAGGAAACGGGAGGGAAAGGGGGCGAGGGGGAGAGCGATCATCAATCATCACTCGACGATTCGGGATTTCGCGAAGCGCGCACCGATTTGCGGCGCGTCCCGATATATAATTAGACCAAGAAAGGACTCAATTCCGTCGGGAGGGAGAGAGAGCGAGAGGGACGGGGTTCCGCGTTAACGTGGCGCGAGAGGTAGCGCGAGACACCCCGCTGATTAATGATCCGCAATCAGAGCCAAAGGTGGAGGTTCGGCGCGGCGCGGCGCGGCAGCTCGTAAAGGCGGCGTTTAACGTCGCGCATCGCCTCATCATCCCCTCGCTATAAATCAATTTAAGCGCACGCCGAAGCTCTTCCTTTTCGACTAGTTCCGACTAGTCGTGTAGGGAAACGTTCGGAGAGCGTTCGCCGCGCCTGGGAACCAGCCTACCGGGGATTGTTCCCTATTCAAAGAAGCCGAACGCGCTCCGTCTCTCCGCTCCGCTCGCTCGTCGGAGGACGTGTCCGGAGGACGATTCGCGATGAATGAGGTAAATCAGGTTTCGCGCTCGATTTTCGATTTCGCGGAGAAGCGACTTTTCCTCGTGTAAAACTTCTTGACAAGTGCCGACAAATTCCGGGCTTCGGTGACTTTTTCTCGCTGTTACGTCGTGGATTAGCTAATTCTCGATCTCGGCTGTGTTAACCGATTGACGATTAGCTAATAACTGATTCACGATCAGGCATGGCGTATGCGCGTCTACGCAACGTGCATGACGACGTACGTATGAACATTCGGACGAACAATCGGGGACTAACGAACAGCGGATCCCGAACGCTTGTCGCGCTTATCAGCTACCAAAAGCACGCGTAGCCCGGTACAAAATCGTTAAGAGCATTATGCCGCGGAATTAAGACGTGAGTGTTGCGGCCCGAGGAGCGCGGCGGCGTAGCGGCGACGCATTAATCATTCCGATGCACAGCCGCCAACGATGACGATGACGACGATTCTCCTCTCTGTCGCTATTGTGGCGATATGTGGTTTCAATGCCGCGTGATTATACCACGTGTTATTCTCTCTCTCTCTCTCTCTCTCTCTCTCTCTCTCTCTTTCTCTCTCTCTCTTTCTTTCTCTGCACGTGGACACTCTCTCTTTCCGTCGAGAAAAGGCTTGGCTGCTCGTAAGCCGTCATTATCGGCATGAATCGTCGGCCAACTCCGCGCGATAGCGTGATGTAAACCAGCAGGTGGCGGCAAGGGGTTTGTTTCCTTTCGAGGTGTCGGCGATATTGCGAATATCGAATCCCCGAGTGGGAGATTAGGTGTATTCTTTAGGAGCAATGATACGCACCTCCTGAATGCGCCATTTCATTGAACAAGTGATTGCGAACGAAAGCAACGGCTTTTATATTACGCGCTAATTGAAAAACCAAGAAAATAATCATTTTTCTCTATATAGTCGGACGTTCGCAATAGCCCTATTTATTAAACAATTATTTTATCATTGCCATGGTCAACTTTATAATAATTAGAAGACGAAGTTTGGAAGTTTGTGAAGTTTTACGATTGATCTTCCGAGTCGTATTAAAACATTATGATTTTATATTAAAAATGACAATGAAATACTTAATTTATAATATTTACATCTCGTTTTTAGATATGGATTGAATTTACTGTATTGAGTTGCACAAGAATATGATATGTGATATTTATTTGATATATGTGTTATTGATTTGTCACTCCATAATGGTCACCGATATGCGATAAAAAAATCAGGGTTAAGGTCACAGGTGATTAATTTAATGTTTGATGCTTCTTTTGTAATCTACTTGGCGTCATCCAAAAGATAATACATCTCGCAGAATGGATTAATTTACGCCCAAGTAAGAAAATAAATTTTTGCGTAACAATCTTCAATTTTATACTACTTCCGACGCTCCATTTTTGAATACACGCACATACACACATATATCATTTCAAATACTATTTCAATTCTATTTCCTCGCATTTTCTCAGCACATCTCCAATGCCACCTGCAAGAGAATCCTTGTCTCCGCGTTATTGGCCGACGAAACGTTTCTCCTCGTTCAGTTCCTAACGAGTGAAGATTAAAATGTAAGAGAGGCCCGCGGACGTGATTGATGCGCGTAGGTAGAGCATCGAGCCCCGGGCCCTCGATGCGGCGCGCTCGAATCGCGGTTTGTCTCCCCGATTCCGCCTGGATCATGCCGCAACAAAGAACAATGGCGCACGGTGGCCGCGCGGATAGACCGTCATTGTTCCCGCTTGGGAGCCTCGTCCCAGGACTGCCCGGGACGTTCTGACCCCATCGTGAGATAAGGGGATCGCTGGCGGTCCCTTTGAGTACCAGCCCGGACGCGCACCGGATCGTCCAAGGAAGATGACTGTTCGACCGACTTTCCGGCGGGACGATTTCTCGATTCACGGCCCGCGCGCTCTCGCCGTGGCAGGTCTTACCTTGCAGATATCGATACCGCCGCGGAATTGTTCTCGGTGCGCTCGATCCCGCTGCCGCGAAGGATTGTTCTTTTATCGCTGACCGAGACGCCCGCTCGAAATCGTCGGCGGTAATCTGCGACTTACGACGATGATAATTTCAGATAAAGTTTCAGATAAAGATCGCGCCGGCCGCCGAGCGAATCTCCGTCGTTGCGCGCGGCTTTTAATCTACCATAGCCCGCATGCGGAGACAATTACACGTGTCAAATTGCCGGTACTTTAAATGTATTGGTAAATACTTTCAAAACCTCTAGAGTTGTCCTTCGGAGAAGAAACTAGAAACGCTAGAAAATATTATCGATAACAAAAATATCGGAAATAGCTATGCATAATACATATATGTGTATATCTAATTTATCTAATCAAGATAATAGCTTAATCTTAAAAAGCAGTCGTCATGCCGATGATTTAGGTATTATAAATTATAAATTACCCTCCAAGTGTTAGCTTTTAAATTCATTGATTGCAATGTTGAATTCAGAAGACTTGAGTTGTTTGATTGTTTGAAATTTTTATTTTGATTCATACGTAGCAGCTGTGCTCTTCTTTACTTCTAAATATATTAAATATATCAAATAGATAAACTTTAATCCTTTATAAAATATTATAATTGTGAGATATATGCACCATGTATTTTTGAAGTCTGATCTAGTTTTTATGCCATTGTGTTCCAGTGTGATTTGAAAGTCGAGATATCGCTATTAAACAGTCCCTTTTTAGAGAAGATACTAATTCTTTACGCACTTTTTCACGTCAGAGTAGGTATAAGATTATTTATTCGACAAACAATTAGGTTTGCAGAAGATTGAACCTTTTACTTGAAGTCTGCCTTGAATAACATAAAATTTTTCATAAGATTTTTGGGTCCCATAACGATCAACCTTATCGCGTCTGGCAGAGATGGCACCCAGCTTCCGTTCACGGAAGGTCTCTCACGGCCGACGCGACGGGACTTGCCTAAAATCGCTATCGCTTCGTCACTGTACAGGTCCCGACGGCGACGCTGACTGGCATATTCTTGTCGATGTCAACGGGTCTCAGGAAGATTCTTCTCAAGCCCTTCTTCGCCTCTTCTTCGCCGCGGGAGAGAAAGAAAGGCAGGGAGACCGAGAGAGGGAGAAAGAGAAAGTAGAGAAACAGAAACAGAGAAAGAGAGAAAGAAGAGGAAAGAGGAATACAGAAAGCGATCGTCCTGCCGATGGCTGGGGTGTCATGAGTCATCGTCCAGTCATCCTTAAACTGCCTTTTAATATCCTGGCTGCATCCGTGGTGACACGAAAAGAGGTGAGAGGGCATACGGTGATTGTGACGGCGACTACCTGACTCCTCGGCGCTTCGTGCCACGACGCCAACTGCAGCCGCCTCGTTGACTCGCGGGGCACGGGCGGCGCGCGGCGGGGAGATGAAACGGTGGAAAGCTTAATAATCGGAGGCTCGAAGATATTACGAGGCGAATTCTTTCGTGGTCCAACACACGCTCGCGGTGTACCGGTCCCGTGATCCCGGTTGACAGTCATCGCCATTGTCCTACCGTCCGGTCTACTGCGCGTGTGTCTCCCTTTAAATCACCGCAAAGAGCTCTGGGTCCACGACGTTCTCAGTGCGTTTTATTTGCGCTTCACGAAATTAGCTCGCAGTTCTATATATATATAAAGTTAAATTTATGCCAAAAAATTAGATAAGAACGCATTGCATTCAGAAAAATCATTTTTAAAAAATGAAGGGATCTTTTTAAGTAATAAAGTAACTTGAAAATTTTTAATCCAACTAAATAATCTGACGACGCCAGTGAAGAGAAAAGAATCGGACGAGCTGTTGTAAGTTTCGATCGCCTGTATCGCGGCTGAAATTAGCATCGGAAACGTTGGAAACGCGGACCCGGGAGCGACCGTGACGGATCGCGTGCGTTGTGGTTTTAAACGCCCGCCGATACGAAATAACCGCGTCCTTGGAAAAACATTGTACTTATGACCCGCGAGAGTCAACCTATTCTGTGACAAGGGGGCCCCCGTATACTTTTCCGGTTGCACCGGCAATTACCACGCGCCCCCCCGCGCAGCGGCATCGACACATTAGACGCGCGCGCACGCGATGCACCGCGCTGTAATCCCGCGTGTATCATTAGTATCGTCTTCTCTGTCTCTCTCTTTCTCTCGCCTCCTCTCGGCTTGAATTATAAGAACGCGCGTTCCGGGAAGCCGAGCGGGGAGAGAGAAAGAGGCGAAACCGGGACCCGGGCAAATTTTCGGGAAAGGAGGCGCCCGGTCGCGTCTTCTCTCGAAGAGGCACGCAACGCCGATTTCGATGGGGGGCTCTTTCGAGAAGGACCCTTCAAAAAATACCTAAATCTACCGGAGAATGGGCCCCCGCACCGGCTACGGTAGGTAAACAAACTGCGTCTCGGATCGCGTGCCCCCTCCCTCCTCCGCCGCTAATTTGCGAGAGCGGAAAACGGAAGAGAGGGGGGGAGGGTGGAAGGGTGACGACTATCGTTATCTACAACAATGTGTGTCGGTTAAGAATAGGGTTACGTCGGCCAAATCGGAAGCATCGCACTCCCTCGAGACGTCCTAGCCGCAGGCTCACCACCGAGATCCATGATGTTCCTAATGTAGGTCACACGACTTCTCCCTTCCGCCTCTGTTCCCGCCACCCCCCTCCTGCCTCATTCACGGTCCTCGCGCAGAATTGGCTTCGTTACGCGCGATTGCCTCCGAATAACGTTTTTCGATGATTAACGTAATGATTCGTGGAAGGAGCGAATCGGGAAAAAAATATGGCAAAGTATAGGTAGAGCAAAATTATTGGCAATCTATAAATTAGAGATGTCGTATCTTTTCTTTATTTATTTATTATTACACGTTATATTGTACAATATATATATATATACTGTACAATATAACGTACAATATATATAAATACACGTTATATAATTATATATATATATGATTATAATATGTAATACTTTATATATTCTACTTCTTTCAACATTTTTCAATTATTCTTCCTAATATTTTATATCTCTAAATTAGGTAGCAATATGTTAAATACCAAGTATATTTTCAGTATATTTGTGAACTGTGAACGACAAATTCTACAGTCTCATGTTATTATGATACAAAATTCACCTTGTTGAATTAAACTCTGCTACTTGGAACAGTTTTTAGTCACAAAATTCTTCGTTTTCTTTCGAATCCACTAAAAGAGAAGCGCTTGGGGGCTTCTCCGTGATTTCTTCTTTCTCCGAAAAGCTCAACCGGCTGCAACAATGTCGGCAAGATAAAAACAGATTGTAACGGAAAGGTAAGGATTAACAGAAATTTTTGTAAATGATGAATCCTCGTCTATTTCTTTGACTCCTATGCCGGTTCTAATACTTCGCTAAAGCGAATACTTTAAAGCGAATACTTTAGGTGGAACTTTTTTGAATAGAAATATCTCTAATTAAAGAGATGTCAACAAAGATTAGATCCCCCCGTCAGTTACCAAAAAATAATTTACTTAAAAGATTGTCAATTTAAGTAGATTTCCATAGCAAATTTTAGTTAGTTTTTCGTCAAAATTTCATTCAAAATCCCTCAAAGTGGTGACAGAAGGATAAGTCTATTCTTCACAGAATAAAACTACAAATACATATATGCCTTGGTGGCTAGAAGAATCGTATCTTTATTATTATAAATTAAAAAAAAAGGATTTAAAAGAAGCATTTTTGGTAGTTTCTGAACCCTTTTATATACGGTTAAAATGTGGTTAAAATTTATAGTTATTATAAAGTTCTGTTATAAAGATCAAAAGTTGTTAAGAAAGTTTTTTCTGCAGAATGTGCAGGAGAGAACCTATTATCCTTAAAATCCTTTGTTAGGAAAATTAATCTTTGTTTTGTTATTAAAAATTTATCATATTTTTTTATGTTATCCTAGATTTAAACCCCGGTAAGGCCCCCCCATTAGGTTCTATCAACTGCATAACATTGCATGCTTGTATGCTGTTGGTACATGCTTGTCAGTACCTATATTCTATACTTATTCTTAAATGGTGCTCTATGTATTTCATTTACTTCATTTATCACTATGCGAAATATTTTTATATTGTTACTCAACAATTCTGACAAGGCCCATAATGAGGACGCCTCTGTGGCGACAATAAGTCATATTTCAGATTTTATTGACATCGGTAAATTCCCTGTAATAAGGCCCTCCTCACGAGAGGGAATAGAACGAACGTATGGTTACATACCCGAGGGGACCAGCGGGATCCGTGCGGATTCAACCCGAAACAGAAGTATTATGCTAAACGTTTGCCACTTAAAAAGTATGACAGGAGACAATAGAATCACTCGAATCCGAATACAATTACAATCATTCTGGAAATACAAAGTACTTGGTTTATATCTTAATTGTTAAGCCGAGAAGCCTTAGGTGCCAGCTATCAGTGTAAGAATGATATTCGCAGTAAGTTGTTGCGCCCACGTGATGACAGTACTGTGATATTCAGGATATAGTAGACATTTCTCATCTATTCCACTGCCAGCGAGCTTCCTGGATGACGTGCCTGTAACCGTAGAAAGTAGTGATTCGAGTGATGAGGAAAGCGTTCTATAATTCGTACTTCGTCCTGTTCTAATGTTCCTAATTTCTCTCCTGCATTGGCTACAAATTTAAGCTACTGGTTACGTTAATCTTTAACATATGTTTTTGAATAAACCTTATTTAATTGTGTTTAAAAGGGCTCAGAATGGTTTCCTTTCAACACGACATTTTCTAAACATTGTATCTTAACACTAGCTCGCCACGTTCCGGTCCACTAAATGTTTTTGTCTAGTTTTCACACAATAATATAAATTTCTAGTTTCCTTATAATAAGTTCAGTTTAATTTCAAATAATTTTCTTGACTTGATATTATCATAAATATCTTATGCATATTCTGTATATTTCCAATTCCTATATCACAAGTTTAAAAATATTAATTAGTAATGAGAATAACGACAAAGTCTAGCGATCTCACGGACTAGAGTGTGACGAATTAAGAACTCGAAAATAAATGGCTAGTCAGAGTTAAGAAGTTGTAATAATAAACATACAGTAATAAGACCCTTTACCATTATACAATTTAAACTCTTGATAGGTATATTGGAAAAAGTATTAGGTAATTCTAATTTTGACACAAACTGTAGATATGATTCCTTATTTCTAAAGTACAGATATAAGGAAGGAGAGAGAAGAACACGCGATGCCTTTGTTAACGTCCCGATCGTCGTAGCTACCTTATTTACAGTCTTACTCGCTCGAGGGTGCTCAAAGTCGCTCATTGTTTGCGCCGACGATGTAATAGCCGTCGTTAGACCGCGGTGCTAGGCGGAGGGGATGGCGACGAGAGAGTGTGGACTTGACAGCTCGGCGATGGTGCGAATCGACGCGGCGAGGAAAGACATCGGCCACCCCCGCGGCTGTACAAACACGCCGACGTTTTTCCGCTTGACACCTTCCGCGCGCGACACACGTCGGAGGCGTACGACGCCGATGACGCCGCTCGCGCGGTGTCGGCGTCCCTCTGATGTCGTTCCCCCTACCGTCGTAATGAGCTACGCTTCGCCGACGTGCACGTCGCTACGCAAACAACGATCTTATTTTCAGAGAAAAAATCCACTGTCAGCCAGCTGGATGGATACCCGAGCATTTAGAAAAGTCGCGTACAAACGTAGAGCACGCGAGGTATAACCTTCGGTCTTCGGTAAAGAGCGGCAGAAAAGAGTCGTGAGACGGATCGAAAGTGTGTTTTATTCAGGTCTGTCCTTCTTTTTCTCAGGACTTTACCAACTGGCGGAGCCACGGATCCTGAATCATCGTGAGTCTCGGTCTTGTCGCGCCGGAGCTTGTCGGAGAACGGAGTAAGAAGCCGCCGAGAGGAACTTCTCGGCCTTCGTCTTTCGCGACGAAGACCTGTCAGATCGCGCGGCTTTCGTCCGCGGAATTATCGGTTTGATAATTTTAAGTCGCACGCACGCGCGGTATCCCCCTGAGATCGTTACGGGACTCGCGCGAGCGTACCTTATGCGCGTATGTCGTTATGTTACCTACCGGGCCCCCGGTGGAACGGGTTCGGGACGTTATATCCTTCGGCGCGATTAAAGGACCGACGATTTTAATCCCGGCGGGCATCCTCTCGGGGCCGAGGCGCGTCGGAATACGATTCCGGCATAAAGCGGCGACTTTATGATTATTCGTCGTACGATTCGCTGACGGGCTCACTTTGTGGGAGACAGCTACGAGAAAGGGGAGAGAACGACGACGACGACGCGAGGAAGAGGTGGCGGAGGTGGAGAAGAAGGAGGATAAGGATAAGGTGGAGAGAACGACAAAATGCGGCAGCCGCGCCGGTTTCTGCTACCTGAAGCTGCGCCGAGCGCACGCAAATTTTCTCTTTTGTAACGTGCATGCGAGACGCGGCATGATTAAGTCCTTTTTAGCCATTTGTCGATTTTAACGTACACGTGTTATTTTCGAAGGATTCAATTTCGTGCTATTTTTACGAATGCATATTTTGGCGCGGCGTCGTTTAATTGTATTTGCAATTAAAATTGCGGAGGGACGAACGATGACTGAATAACTCGTTTTAAACGAAGGTTTCACAATTAATTGCGTTTCGTTCAAGCAACAGTTTCTCAATCAAATTATTTTATCACAAATAAAATATTATAAACAATTTATCAATATTGTGAAAATATAAAGTGCTGTCTCATCTGCGCGCCAAACATAAATTTTTAATTTAGAAAAATCAGCACTGAAAAGTTAAATCGCTTTCAAGAGGGACACCAATGAATCGTCGCACACACACACATACGCACACCCGCGTGACGTCCGTTACGAGGTGTAGGTTGCGGAGAGAACTTGCGGCGTTAGAGAGTTGATGTGTGGCCATTGTGACGGAATTTTGATAACGACAGACGGCACCGCGGGATATCCCGCGGGATTCGGACCTCGGGCATAATTCTCGTAAAATTCTCGGCTTTATGGTAATGTATCTCTCCCTCCCTTCGCCGTTGCGCCTTTCCTCTTCTCCCTCTCTGTCTTTCCGCTCTCGGTCCCCGCAGATCTCACTCCGAATTTTGTTCCTCGTCCGGCGGGCCTTTCGAAACCGCCTGATATTTCTTTTTCTCTCTTATCGCGATCACTAACCGCACGGCGGCGGCCGCCGAGATGGCACGCCGCGCCGGTGGAGAACGATTTTCTCGTAAGCGGTTGTAATTTTCACGGCGGTATTTGCCGTTACGTCTCGTAAGTTTGTCGTAAGTTTGTCACCGCTGGGGCCCGCCGGACCCCCGATTTTACGTGCTGATTAAGCGCGAGGGTATCGCCACGACGCACGGGCCGGATCGTTATCTTCCCAAATTTCGGACTCGGCACGAAAACGTGATTTTCAAATTTCGGACACAGCTGCAAGACCGACCGAAGACATTCATATGCGCGTGTGAGACAGACCGAAAAAGAGGAAAAGAAGAAATGGAATAGGAAAAAAAATTTACTTCTTTGTCTGATTATTACGTACATGCGATCGAGAGAGAGTAATTTTCCAGTCAAGCGTACAATAAAAGCCGAGGAAATTGTAATTATTATATTCCGTACTTAAATTATCGTTATAAAATCGGAAGGATGAATCGCGCTTCTAAATTTAGTTTACCCATGCAGCAAGCAGGTCGGCGAAACGATCGCTCGCGTTTCACACGCGAGGATTACCTCGCGTATCTATATCTCTGCTGCTTCTCTCTCTCTCTCTCTCTCTCTCTCTCTCTCTCTCATCTCTACCAAATTTCTCACAATCGCTCGTCTACGACGAGCTGTGTTCTCTACCACTGTGTGCACCGTTACCAAGCCCGATAAGATCACTCTCGCGGTGATTACACGTAATGCTGGAAAGCCGCGCGGGCGCGCGCGCGCGCGTCAGCGGTCTTAAGCCAGGTAGTATCAGCTCCATCTTTATCATCGTCCGCGCGGCGACACCGCGGGATGTCGAGCCCCCTTTCGAGTTCTAATCTCACCGGGTCCTTTTACGTAGAGAGGATCGCGCGGGGCGCGCGGGGGCAAGGCTCTCTGCCCCGACACTCTCACGGCTGCTTCTTCCGGCGAGAAAGCGAGAGACGAAGCGCTACGAAAATTCTACGGAATTTCTGCTCCACGGAATGCTGTAACGCAGGATGTTTCAATCTTTGACGGTTTTAATTTCTGGGAATGTGTTTTTTTCCTTTTTTTATTTTTTTTATTTTTGAGAGTGTGTAATAGAACTGTTTGTTTCACGAAATCGCGCGATCATAAATTTTCCTAGACTTTCGAGATAATTGACGTCTCTATTTGGGAATCTTCACGTTTTTTCGATCATTAAAGTATGGAACACGTGGATTTGTGCTATTCATCATAAGGTTTATGACGGAATTTTTTCTCCACGGAATGCTGTAACGCAGGATGTTTCAATCTTTGACAATTTTAATTTCTGGGAATGTGTTTTTTCCTTTCTTTTTTTTAATTTTGGAGAGTGTGTATAGAACTGTTTGTTTCACGAAATCGCGCGATCATTCCTAGACTTTCGAGATATTTGACGCCTCTATTTCGGAATCTTCACGTTTTTTTCTATCACTAAAGTTTGTAACACGTGGATTTGTGCTATTCATCATAAGATTTATGAATTAATCATAAGATACAATCACGCACGTTTAAAATAAGCTATATAAATAGCGTACAGAATCTTGTATTCATTTTTTTTTCGATTCTTTCTACAAGTATCTTGAGAGAAAGAATATTCCAAGTGAAATGGATCTCGAAAATCAGCAGAAACGTGACGTTTGCAATTCAGGGTGCCCATTCCGCCACCTCGGATCTTGAATCTCTCGGCCGTTCCGGCGGGGCACGAGGGCTCCAGGACGTCTGGAATCCCGCGCGCAGAGCGCGGAGCACCATATTCCGCATATGGTTTCGTATGTGGCACGAATGGGTCGTGGCGCTAGCCGTGGGTTTTTTGCGTCGCTGAAAGAAGCGGAGCTATTTATCAGTGGGCCCGCTCCGCGCATACAAAACGAGCCTTAATCAGCGCGTCGCTGATTTTCCCGACGCGCCGCGCGCGAGAAAAGGCGCCAGAAATGAAAGAACGACGAAATTTTACAGAAAAGCGTATATGTATATTCATATCTATGCGTCAAGTGCATTTATGCATCACTGTTATGTCATTAATATTAAAGCAATCTGTATTCTTCCCCAACATCTGCATCTTTTGATAACATTGACTTATTTTAAAAGAACAATAGTTTATTTCAAAAACTTCTTGTAAAGATACGCTACCCCGCTGCCGTATCTCTTGATTGCCACATCGTACGCGATAACTATATAGTCCTGAAATCAGGTCGATCTCTTTGTTTAAAAAAATCGACACAAAACCAAATTAATCTTTATTTTTTATTAAGATTATATAAAAGTCAAAGTCAAAATCTTTGAAGAACCAGGATGTACTTGTAGAAATATTTGTGCCAGAACGTTAATATCCTTTATGTTAATTAATAATTTTATGTCCATGTTATACTTGATTATATTATTTACATTTATAAAGAATGTGAAGGTAAGGATTTAATATACGCAAAGTGAATCGGATTTATTAATACTAATACAGCAATTTTAATTGCATGTGATTGCATAAACGATTTCTAGGAAGTTGAATGAGTTTTTCTATCATTGCGATAGTTAGAAAATAAGTCTCTACTACATAACGTTGAACTTAATATACATATAAAAAAATATTAGAAAATTATTATAATGTCTCTATGCTTTAATTAATATCGCATCAAATATTAAAATTTTTGAAGGTTTTTTTAAAGCAATACATCTGCATTTTTGTACTAAAGTTTACGGACCTTTAATTATATAAAAAATAATTGTAAAAAATCCCATCTATTCTCGAGACGCGGTACATCAGAATGAATGAATGGGAATAGGAATGAAGAGGATACTGGATGAAGAGGAAATAAGAAAAAAACGAGGATTGGAAGACGGGTCAAAATCAAAACGCGTGGAAAATCACTCCTGCGCAGTAAAGCGACGGAACGGGACACTGGGTCCCACTCTTTCCTGATGCGAGAGGCTCCGAGGCTAATAATTAAAATGCATTCAGCCGAGTTATAAAGCCTTAACGACGTGTGTGCGCGACCGATTTTTTGCCACGTACCGGGGACTTTACGATACAATTTACTGCGTATTTAATTTTACCTTTCCGCTTCATTGATTTAGACCCTGCCGGTAGTATCGGCCGGCGTCTCGAACTTTTAGAAACGCCATCTTCCCTTCTGTCCCCCTCCATGTTCCCTGACCACCCTTTCTCGGACAGAACGGCAGTAGCGTCGCCGGTACTCTCCTCTTTAGAATCTCGAAACCCTTCATCTTTAAATTACCTGCTGATATTTAATTTTAATGTTTCCTCGCAAGGAGGGAAGGAATATATCGCGAGAGCGTCACTCCGGAGCCTCCGCGCACTTTTTTTTGCGCGCGACGACTTTACGACACGTGAAAAAAAAAATACGGCCCGGACGCTTCCGTTCGCTTCCACGAAAGGTCTTTTTCGGAGAGAAGTCGCTTCGAGGAAATTAATACCGAACCCCCTAATCGCTCTCCTGCGGTCGAAAGGACAACCGAGCTCTTAACTTGACTTCGGGACTTAATGGTAAGTTTTTAAAGCTAATTTTCAACTGGACGATTATCAGGCAGCCAAGTCTGTTTAGTCGCCGAGCGGAGGACAGCTATTTCGAGCGTTGCGCATTCATTTGGCGATATTAACGCGGCGCCCTCGTTCGCGCCGCTATCTTCCCCGATATACATTTTTTTAAATTCTACTTGCGCTTGAAGCGGCACGACGCGTAGCTTAATGCATTGCGCGAGAATTCACGCGAGCTTTAATCGAGGCCCTTAATAAGCGGACAGATAGGACGGATCTCGCGCTGATATTCCGAAGGAATATGCCACTCTCCGCTTCTTATCTGTATCCTTTATTAGTTCACTGATGCGGCTTAACGTCAGCACGCAGAGCGAAACGCCGCATAAATGAATTCCTCGGGTCGTAATTATTTAAAGGCACACAGTGGATCCGAATCCCGGGTAGTGTTTCTGTGATAATTTCAGATGCAACTTACTTCGACGATTATTTAACTCTCAATATTTCGGTCTTATCTTATTCGTTCTGCAATTCCCGCTTCAATGAAGAGCCTCGAGAATTTCGGCTTGCAAAAAGATACGAGACGATTACGTGTTATAAAACGATACGTAAGAAAATGCGAGAATCTGCGAGTTTCGTTATCTAAAAACTCAAGTTAGAGGAATATCAGAATTTCAAAGCTTTAAATGTTTCACAATTAATGCAGACACTGAGAAAAAAAATTTGTCAATCCCAAGAAATATTTAGTCCGATACGTTCAACTAAAAATTTTAGTTAGTTAACTAAACATTAGTTGAATTAATTAATTCTTGATTAAGGAAACGAAATATATTGTTGAAACAACTAATATTTAGTTAATTAATTAAAATGTTTAGTTGAACGTATCGGACTAAATATTTCTTGGGATTAACAATTTTTTTTCTCAGTGGATGTTTGCAAGTCTAAAATTATAAAAATCTGTGAGGTTTATACTGTTAAATTTGTATACTGTCAAATTATACTCAATCTGAGTCATTTTGAACTATTCATAAGTCGTCATGCACTGCTCCTACTCAATATGTCATTGATTTAACTAAAACAATGTTGATTTAACTAAACCAATGGGGTTAAAATAATACTGTTTTGTGTTAAAATAATAAAATTTGGCACACGTGGTAGTTAAAAATAACAAAACGTTATTTAATTCAAGGTATTGATTTAAATTTTATCCTTCAATATTTAACGGTGTATAAGGTATATATGGATTTGAGAATTTATTATGAAATACTATATATACAGAGATTTGAAGGATTAAATCGAAGTAAAGAAATTTGAAGACTCGCGTTTTGAAACGTAACAGTTAACTACCACAGCGCATAGTTCCAATTTCTATGATTACGTGGGCGACCTGTGGCGTGCAGTTATTACGAGCATGCAAAGCGAAACGAAACATCCGAGCTACAAGGATCCCGAGATATAACGACAACGGCGGGCATTGCATTGCCGATGCGATGCCCGGGCGTCTCGCGGGATGATAAATCAAGCTGAAAGCCTGATCGATTCGAGAGAGCGGTTGCGCGGAAACACGAAGCACCGATATTCCCAACAGCATCGAACCAGACGAGCCACGTTACTCCGGGGCCGGCTTGGTTTCGTGCTCGTTTTTCTTATTCCTACTGGTCCCCCTGGTGCCTCACCCTCTTCCTGGTCGCCCCGCCTCGATTTCTTACGGATACGTCTTGAGGAAACGATAAATCATCTCGTTGCATGGACGGTCCGCAGTTTGGTGAGCATTTTTATTTGACGGCGGCGACCGCCGTTGGAAGGACTTTTTGAAGTCGACGTTACGCGTACAGTAAATTCTATGTGCACGATTGAACTATGAAGCAATGGCGAGATAAACGTTTCCTTCGATCGTAGAATCGCATGAAATAAAAGATTCGAGTTTTCTAGGTTTAACATGTTCGAAATTTTTTTAAATCTTTAGACTTTTATATAATTTTGTCTTCTCCTGATATTGAATCATTGTACATTTTAACAGCATGGTATTTTTTTCTAGAAAAATTAACCGCAGATTTATAAATTTTAAAGAGAATCGAATTTTTTTTCAGATTCCTTTCCAGATCGCTTCAAAAGTTTAAAAATATGGAGTTCAAAGGAGATTTAAATGTTCGTGGGTAAAATTTGATGCTGAAAGAAACAAAGTATCAAGCTGTAGCTTCAGAATGGCTAATTCTTGTCAGATTCATCTACGAAGAAGGAAAATGCTAATAACTGCATGGTTGTTTCAAGGATGAAAATATATTAGGACGGAATTAGCGGCGTGCGAAATTAGCGGATATCGGCACGCACGCGAGTGTATTTAGAATCGCTTTAGGTATGCGTGTTAGGGATGCACGGTCTGCTTCGAATAACTTCTGCGGTGGCGCCTTGCCGCATGAATGACTAACCTCTGGCCCCCGTGAACCGGGGGTCTTGACACAGTGTGGGTGGCGTTGGCATTTTTTGCGGGAATATTCGTCGGCATCGGTCTCGGAAACTGTGAACCCAGTAGTAGTTATTGCCTTCCTGCCCCCCATCCGCCCCCCTTGCCCCGACGTGCACCCAGCCCCTTTCATTTCCCACCGCTAATAGAGCGTCCTTTCTTCTTTTTAATGCTGGCGAGAAGCGGTGCGTTCTCAATTTTACGCGAATGCAACAATACAAATAGTGTTCTTGTTCATCTAAGCAATTGGATTGAAAGTGAGTTTACTTTTATTGAATAAATTAGAAAACTGAATATTCTGAAAGTTATCAATTATTTTCCTGTAAAGCGACAATTGATTGAAAGAATATCGATGAATTGGCACGTTTGTGAAATCTTTTGTCGCTGAAATGTGCCTCTATATCAGCAATTTGAAGTAACCTTTAATACAGATTCGAACTGCGAGACTTAAAAGAAATCAGCATAGCTTGACTATTGCCTCATTTTTATTATCGTCAAAATAAATCTTCCTCGCGCAAATTTTTCGCGACAGCTTTTCAATCCGTGCAGATTTCCATAACGACATTCCCCCTTCACGTCTTTCACGTGAGCAAAAACAGAAAAAAAGGTACATGAAGAGTCTCGTAAAACGGGCGGAGAGAGGTGGAAAGGGGGAGAGGAGGGATGGGGTGTGCGAGACAGACACGGGAGCCCGAGATCACGAAGGCAGCGCGGCGCGGAGGCTCTCGAGGTGAAAAGAGAGAGAATCGCGCGGCAGCGCAAAAGTGCCGAGTAAACATGGCACTGGAATGACTTAGGAATAGCGCCGGTGTGCCGGCAGTGGCTTTCCAAGCCAACGTGATGAGATGCGAGGCAATCAATGCGCCATCAACTCGCCTCGATTTACGGCTACATCGTCACGGGGCCTATTCCGCCGCGCGTCCATTGCTCGCCTCTCCTCACGCGCGTTTAAAGCACTCCTGCCAGCCCGTCCGATTCCACTTCGGACTGCCCGACGGCTATTCTCCTCGCTAAGAATTATTTCAATTTACTTTCCTACCCCTTGTCCCCCCCGTCCTCCCTCCCACGGTCCACCGTCCTTCCTTCCCGCCCTCCCTCCCTTCGGCCCTCCACCTTCGGATCCTCGTCAGCGTGCTCGACCCAACCGCGACCGGGGATGGATTTACTCGCCCTTTTTCGCGATCTTTTTTCGCCCAGAGCACGTCGTGATTTATGGAGACGCGTCTATTAATGTCGCGACGCGCCGTTTTGAATATTAGGTTGTTACGAGGGTCTTGTAGGTTTTTGCACGGCCGTGAAGATTGAATATGGTCAGGGGAGGGGAGACAGAATGAGGATCGGGCAGATAAGAGACAATTGCTTCGATCTATGAGAGTCCTGATATTTAATTTAACACAAAATTGAACCAAGATGACAAAAAGAATCTCTGCAATTTCTCAAATAAAATTTAGAAATTTTAGAGACGTTGCGCTCTGTACAATAACACTGTTAAATATTAAAAGATTTAATTTAAATCAATACCTTGAGTTAAATAACATTCTGTTATCTTTAACTATCATGTGTGTCGAAATTTGTTATTTTAACACAAAGCAGTATTATTTTAATTCCTTTGCTTTAACTCCTTCAATTAAATTAACATTGTTTCAGTTAAATTAACAACATATTGAGTAGAAGCAGTGATGACTTATAAGAATAATTAAAAATGACTCAGATTGAATATACAATTGACACTACGAATTTAACAGTATAGAGAGGCGTATTTTCGATACAGGCAACATTATAGTGATATTCTGCTGAGTTTTAGTTTAGTTTTTCATGAAAAATGTGCCGTGTATGGTCGCTCAGAGAAGCATATCTGAACGACAAACGACAAGCTCATTAGTGAAATTATGCACATATCGCGCGTAACAGAGAAATGATGCTCGCGCGAATGAGGGAGGGTCCGAATGTTGAAGCGGCCCCACCCTGTCCGGGGTACCGCGCGAAAAACTCAGTCTCGATTACCCTCCGACGACATAAATAATGGCGGATAGACAAGCGAGCGAGTTATTTACTTTAGCGATGCTCCTCGTATCGTTTAACTCATTTCTGCATCCTGCCATCAATATTAACCGTCGAACACCCCGACGGTCGGCGAACAGGCATCGCGCGCGCACACACGCGCACGAGCGCGCAAACCCACACGCGCGTGCAACCGCGAGCGTCTAAGCGCCTGTCAGCGTCCTCGCAAAGAGGAATATTTAGTGATAGTCGCCCGGAGCGAGAGCAACGGACGTTAACTAATACACCCCGGGTTCGGCCCGGGACCCAGTGACGTATGGGCCTCGGTAAATAAACTATTAATATTATGGTAACGTCACGCATTCCTATCCATATTGGCTGGCGAGGTCCTCCTCGGCGCCTCCCCCTCGTACCGCCGCGCGCCGCGCCGTCGCGGAAGGCCCCGGCGAGATTTACAGGCTCCAAGAACAAATACGTAAATTACTGGGACCCGGAGGTTAACGGCCGTGAGTGTTAGAATGACCGTTCCGGTTAACCCATTCATACTATCGAGCTGTTAACACACGATCGCGTTTTGCCATCGGCCACTTCCGATCGATTCTACTATTATATTCTCTGATGAATGACGATCGTTGTAATTTGCTTTCATTATTAATGAGAAATCGTACGACTGTGATAGAAACGTCATTTTTGCTCAGCAGGAAGATAGGCTCAGCAACACTCGCCTAGTTATTTAACAACGCATCTTTGCGTCATGTACACGTTATAAGGCTCTTAGTACTCGAGAATTCGAAGATATTTCGTGATGCATGCTGTATACTGAGCTGTTCCAGAATTATGAAAGACGCGATTACATCAGTACGCGAGTTCAAGAATATTGCGGCTGCGTTCAAGATGTCCTGTCATTCGATCTCGGTACACTATTAAATTTATATTGTCAAATTATACTCAATTTGAGTCATTTTTAACTATTCCTATATTTCGCCACTGCACACTGCTCCTAATCAATATGTCGTTAATTTAACTAAATCAATGGAGTTAAAATAATACTATTTGTGTTAAAATAATAAATTTTGACACACGTGGTAGTTCAAAATAACAAAATGTTATTTCACTCAAGGTATTGGTTTAAATTTCATTCTTTAATATTTAACAGTGTAAATTTGATCTCAATTAATTAGGCTTCTTGTTACATTTTTGAGAATTCGCAATGTCCAAGATTTTCGCAAGACCGCGTGCACACGATGGTCCATCACTCGATAAGATCGACAATCTGCTTCCACCCATCTCAGATGGGGCTTCCGTAATACGCGCTCGTTTGCCCGCTCGCGTGATAATCGAACCGAATCAATTACCGGGTCTGTCCTGGTTACAATTATCGCGTGAATTGGCGCAGTGACTACACAACGCTTCGGATTGTTCGGCCGAGACTTCGGGGTTCAGGCAGGTGAGACGGCGTTACGCGAGGCGTCTCGCTTCATATTAAACGGATAATACGTCTGCTCGCTCATTTAGATAGAGTGCGATGAGGAGCATGCGATTCGGGAAAGGAATCATTCTAGTCGGCGGATGTCTTTCCTTCTTCCTTCTTCCTTCTCCTTTTTCCCCTCTCTCTTCCTCTTTCTCTCTTTCTATCTCCATGCATCTCTCCCTCCTTTTCCTCTTTCTCCTCCGTTCGTTCGTGTCGTTTTTATTGCCTGGCGAGTACTAGCCGAACGCTCGTATCTGCGGATCTCATGAATCTTACATGCACTGTATAATTATTCGTGTGTAGAAATACAGAACGCCCGTCTGATCAAAGATGGCGAACGCCGTTGCCTGGCGAGAGCGATCCGCGATTTCTCCGTTACCGATTAAAGTACCCCCCTTCCCGGCTGTCTTATTTCCGTGAGATATGACCGATAGAGATTAATCAGCGATGTAGATCGAATTTAAAATACGTTCAGGCGGCCGATAATTACTTTATTATACCGGCGAACCGATAAAATGACCGTCACGTATCGTTAATCTTGACGTATCGAACCATTGCGACAATTACATTTAAGACAGCTTTTTTAAAATTCTCTATTCGTCGCTCCTTCGAATCAGGTCATCGATAAGCAAAGCGTCCAAGTTTAAATAATAAAATGGAAGTTCCCTCTCCCTTTTTTTTCTTTTTACTCCAATCGTCGCGCCTCTTCTCGTCTTCGAGAAGTCGGGGCGTTAATAACGACAAAATGAAGAGCGGGACCGTGCGTCGACCGTGTGGCATCGTGGGATCCGCGGGCCTTCGAGCATCCCTCGTCGACGTTGACGTGCGCCTCGCTCGCCTTTACCGAGTGTGAGATGCGTTTTTCAGCTTCCATTTGCAGACAATCGACGCGGTAATCACGGGTTGGGCGCCGGAAGCCCGAGAAGATATTCGCGCGCTCCCAATCAGATAACCCTTCCTCTAGCCTGCCTTGCAAAGTCTGACCTACCTCGCTTCCCCTCGCCTCCTCCACTTCGCCCCCCCTCCGCCGCCCGCTTGTCGATCCTCTCTTCCCTCGCGTGGATTATGCGGGAGTTATGCGAACAATGAGAGACAAAGTTAACGCGATCCCATTCATATCAGCTACCTCACTCTGCTTAATTCTCTTATTATTATTTTGCATAATACGCTCGTTCTGCCGATCTTTTTTTTTCAAAGATATCTTTTTTAGATATGGATATTATTTTATATATAATATATGTTAATAACATCTAAATAAATAAAATCTACACTAAAATAAATTCTATTCTATTATTATATAAATATACTGTAAAATAACATTCAAAAAAATGTTTATTAATTTTTTCGTATTGGACGTCGAGGAAAGCGGTACCAAATATATCGCGCGCTGGACCCTGGACCATGAATTAAAGAAGCTAAAGTACAATTGAAGCTATCGTAGGCTATCGGGATCGCCCTTATACAGCCGCAACAACGCGTGTTCCGGAAGACCGCGGCGACTACCGGAACAGGCCGTCTGACATTCGCGCGGAACGCGCGTCTCGTCTTTTTGACAAGATTCCGCGTAAGAGCGAGGAGGCCGAGAAAGGCGGGCCTTTTTTACGGGTGCGCATGTTCTCGCGATCGTCAATTACCCGGACGACAAGCGGCGCTGTTTTTTGCGAGAGCCAGCCGTGGAAGAGCGTCGCCGCCGCTGCGCCGTCGTCGTCGTCCTCGTCGTCTTCCTCCTCTTTCTCTTTGTCCTTCCCCCCCTCCTCCTCCTCCTCCTCTCTTTCTCTCTCCCCACGTCCTCGTGATGCTTCCTGAAGATCTCTCGCGGCACGGAGGGCCCGATCGGCTGTTGCACCGAGAGCCCGGAAGATCGCCTGGGCGCGCGTCTCCCGCGGGGAAACGCGCCATTTATCCACGTCAGCCTCATTCACCGACACGCACGCCGGGGCCGACTCGCAATCTACGATCCTTACCCACGTGACGGTGCCGCGCATAAATACACTTCATGCGCACGCATTTGTGCCTCCTTCTTCCTTCCTTCCGTCCTTTCCTTCTTTCTTCCCTTCGCTCTTTCACCTTCTGAGAAGGCGAGGCTTTTGCGTACCGCGGAATAAGCGAGGGGACTTGGGGAAAAACTAAGAATAGATTTGCGGATAATATACGGAAATATTTACACGGTCTCGGGAGGAAACAATATGCTTTTGAGCGCGCACATGAAGCGGTAGGAACAAATTGGGAATGCTGCTAGGATGAGATGTCTGACGCATCGAACGTATACCTTACTATATATTTTATTAAACGCTGTTATAAATTCCTAGCAAAATACTTTAGAATTTTGTATTACTTTCCAAAGATCTTAACATTTCACATTGTGTCCAATCTGATTTGAAACCCGAATTAAATAACCTTTCAAGAATATCGAGTATGTTCTTTCGCATTTTTTCCAAAATATACGTAGAAGTCCTATAAATTTTCTCAAGGTTTGCATATTACGAGAATAAACGAGAACAAACGTGAATGGGAAACGGGAAGAACCCAGTTAACACCCGTTTCGATTAGTCGTGGAAATTTTCGAGGGCAGTGGACGCGCAGGACGTGCGTTCCGTTTAACTCCTTCTGACGTACCCGCACGTAGCGTCTTCTTCAAGGGTTCCCCTTCGCGCCCCGTCGCGCCGCGTCCTTCCTACGCGTGCGTGCGAAACGACACGCATACGCTGGCGCGGCGAGCACACGGCGAATTCACGGTGGAAGCAGCGGGGCATCCTGCCGCTCGCCGCGCGCGGATAGAGCGTCGCGATAAAACGCGGTTAACGCGGAAATTAACCGTTATATCTTTGCACTTATTTACTCTAACGCCGAGAGATAACCTCCGCGCCGCGCCGTACTTAACATAATGCAATCGAGGGGCGGAGGGGCCGCTTCCCGCCCCCCATCTCGTAGACGCACGCCGAGGAACGATCTTAGGATCCGTTAAAACCATTCCCGCCAGGTGTCTTGAATTACTTTCGTGCCGCGTGCGGCATGAGGGAAAGACCCACTTTTGTTCGCCGAACGGAGACTGTAACGGGGAACCAGAGCCGTTCCCGCGCCGCGGCGAGACCCCGCTAACGATGCCCGACAGCCTCCATTTTGCGGTCGCGCTAAGTTCCTCCGTTCGGTGTCGTCCCCCGTTCGATGATCGATGGCGTCCGGGGGATTCCGCGGTGACGCGGCCGATCTTTTTAGCGGAGCTAAAACCGGGGGGGACTTCAGGCCCGGGCCTCAGAACGCCTAGAAATAACTTCGTTCGCGTCACGGTCGAGCGAATAAACAGACGACGGAGATATATCACGTCCGATTACGAGTGCGCTGCGCGCGCGAGTTGTTCGCTTAGATTAATTATCACATCAATTCCGCATCGCGATAGCCCTAAATGATACGGCGAGCTCGATCGGAGTGCTAAAGTGGGCCGCCGTAAGCGTAATTGTGGCATTGTTCGGCGTCTTACATTCGTAATATACCACCGGTCTATGATGGTATATCAAAGATAACTCGCGAGCCGCCGGAGTTGCCGAGGCGCTCCGGGAGGACCATCTTTTTTCCGCGCTGGTCAACTTCTCGAGAGGCTTCCACTCTCCATTCAGAGACGAGAGAATCGCGGTCGACCAACAAAGACCGATCCTCAATCTTACACATGTACTTCATTCATTCATAATACGACATGTCCCTCCGACACCTCGTCCCATCCCCCTCCTTTCTCGCGTTCTTCTCGACCGGAGAGAACCAGATCAGGTCCTGAATGTCCCAATCAGAAAGGAAGAGAGAAACACAGGAGTATAGGACAGGTCCTGAATGTCCGCCGCTCGTTCGTGCCGAACAGCCGCAGCCTCCGTCAGCGTTCGCCAGATGACTCCCATTCTCGGCAGGATCCCCTCGGTGATGCTGGCGGGAGCGTTACTTCCATCTCCATCCGACTCTCCCGGTCACCCCCCACCCCTGCGATGTCGATGCGAACCGGCCGCGTCAGCCAATGGAGTGACGGCCCCGTCGTCTCACGGCGATCGCTATTGGCCGGCATCGGGCGGGCTTCTATCGAGCGGGCGTCGGAGGGCCGCGCCTCGCGGAGGCTGCTTCCGCCGAGGTTACTGTACCCTTCGTCCACCCTCCCCTTCCCGCGAGAGGAAGACAGAGACGAGGAGAAAGAGAGAAAGAGGAGGAGGAGGCCGAGGGGGGGGGGCGAGCGGGAGATAAGCCAGCGCTTGGCTGCTGCTGCTGCTGCTGCCGTTTCTTCTTGTTCTATTACTACCAACTGCTTCTTCTTCTTCTTCTTCGTTAGTATCGCTTCCAGCCGTCTATCCGTCCAGAAAGTCTCTGATCGATATGACAGCATCCTCCTCCCTCGCCACAATGACAGCTCTCTTCCTTGGCGCACTGCGCAACGCGACCCCTTCGCGCCGACTCAACCATCTGTGAACTTGAAGGGCTCTGGCGGGAAGGGGGAGGAGGGCGGCAACAGTATGTGATTGAATTAGGGTGGATTTGATTGAATTGGGAGGCACTCCTCGGAGTCGACCTCTCGCGGCAGCGGAAAAGGTATTTGCCCGGAGATTCTTCAACCGGAAATTATGCACGACATTCAGATCACGATGACTAGTAAGCTTAATTCAACAAAAATAAAAATCATTTGGAAGTGGTTCAAATTAAATAAAATGTAACTTTCAATTAATTCCAAATGTAAAAAAAATTTAAATAAAAAAATTATGTCTCTCTAAAGTCTAAATAATCCTAAATATTATTCTAAACAGGATAATCAAAGTCAAAACACTGTTTTAATTTATTGCACGTAATGTTGTGAGTTACGGTTTTTGCAGCTAAGAGATTAACTTGACAAATTCCGGAACGCTGCTCGCGCCTCGCTGCTTACGATCGCGAGCACCGGCGCGGCACGCGAGATTAACGAGAGCTCGCCGTTTAACGGGGGGTTCGATTTGTAGCGACGGCCTGATCATGCCACCCGCGGTTAATGAGCCTAATGGGACATCGGAAGCGAGAGAAACGACTTTGTCGCACCTTAGACGCGATGGATTTTCGCTGATTCCGCGCCGTCGAGTCGCGTCGCGCGTCGGTGCGGCCAAATATAGTTGACCGCGCGCAAACCAGGCAAATCTAGAAGAACTGGTCGTAACGGACAATGTATATCTGACTGTCACTCGCGTTCTTTAGCTGCAATTAAAAGGCGCTTACGCCGTGTGCGGCGAATTGCGCACGCGCGTCTGGAACGGAAGCGCGCCTCGCACAGTCGCGATTTGCAGTAGCATATAATTTACATCGTGCGAAATTGAAGCTAGAAACACAAATAGTTTTATCTCTCACAGATCTAAAAGTTGCTACGTGAAACTGTTGAAAGAGCTTCACGCAGTTCTAATAAAACTAAAATATATATATACGATTTTATATACTTATTTTAAGAGTCTGAAGGTCTCATAAAAAATAAAAAATTCTTAGAATCCTAACGTTTATCTCGAGTGCTGGAAGTTGCAATTACGTCTTTGATGTGATTTCTCGCGCGAGGGAACTCTTGTTAGGAACGAGTCCAATCGACGGTGCTCGAAAAGACGGAGTGACAAACTGGTGGCGATATTAAAATCGCCGCGGAAACACGTTTTTCGCCAGCTGGCGTCGTTTAAGTAATAATTTGTACCTGTACGCGTGACTGACGCGTGACTAACCACTCGCATGTCACGTCATTTCTCTTGCCGAGAGCGCCTCTCTTCCCATCGGGATACCCCGATTGCAAATTAATTGAGAGTGAAATGTGAGCGTGCGCGGGCGAGTGCTTTGCGGGCGAGACGTCGCGGCTAATCATGAATAATGAATGTCGCTCTAGCACCGTTCAGAATGTTTCCGGACGAAATCGATGATGTCACCGGAAGACGAGGATGAAGTGAAAAATTGGGAGGAGGATTCGAGTCTTGTGTGATATCTCTTTTCGCACAAACGTTACACTAATTTGCTATAATTCGACGTGAAAAATTTTTTTTCCGAGAGCGAAAATTAATTTTCTTCTCGAGCACATTTTTAATTAATTAATAATGATAAAGAAATTGACATTTGCGACTGATCTTATTTTCAAAAAAATTCATAAAATTGAAATTTTAATTCAAATTTTCCTTTTTTTACAGAGAGAATGTAAAATGTATTTCTAAATTTCTTCTATCGTTTCTTCTATCCTTAACTTTTTGATCTTTAAAAACTAAATTGTAAGTGATTCTGTGTTTTTAATAGTAATTTAAAATTATATAGAAATCCAAATCATTAAACATTGTATTCTCGAAACTTTCATTTAAATGAAATTTTAAAGTAATAGAAAACGAATAATATATAATGTGGATAATTATAATAATAACTATAGCAGAATTAAATTGAAAGAGTGAGATAAATTGGATAAAGCAGATTGTACATAAAAATAAAAAAAAACCACAAAATATTTCAATCAATATGTTTTTCAAATCTTTTAAGAAAACGCAGCGATGTACCTGACAAACCACATTATCATCAACACCAATGCCATTATCATATATACATGATATCAACGACAACCACCAGCCGATACCAGTGAAAAAGAGACAGAGCGAACTATTTTCCCGCGGAAGACAAAGAGGAAAAAGAGAGAAAGAGCGGGATTGAGAAAGAAGAAGACAAAGGGAGAAAGCGCTGCGAAGGCGCCGGCGCAGCGCGCAGACGCCCGGCGTCCCGACGTCGCTACCCCTCGAGCCGGCATCGAAAACCCCACCCTGTCGCCACCCCGGCGAGATCGCGGTACGAGGGGGCCAACCCCGCTTCCCTGTCGCGGCGACGTCCGCCCCTGGCCCTGGGTAGCCGTCCCAGGATCGTAATATTATGCCGACGGGGAGCAGCTTCCATCCCGCACGAGTCTACCGCGTCCTTCGAGCTTTCCTTCTCGCACTTCGGCGAGACGCTTTCGCGAGTTTTCGCGCACCGCGAGTTTCCGGCGCGCCAGTTTTCCACACGCAGGTTTTCGGCGCGCTCGTGGAGAAATGTCCCTCTCTCTCGTCAAATTTCTATTTCGCCGCGGAGACTTCTCACGTTCGCAACTCTCATGCTCCCGTAGAGTTTTGTTTCGATAGTTTTTTTTTTCCGAAAGTTTTTCTCGTGCTTGCGAATTTAGAAGAATCCCGTTCTTATCAATTTTTTGACGGTAATGTCGCTGTTGGCAAGAATCCGTTTAATCGTCGGAAAAGTGTGAGAGAAGTGCTCGAAACCAACCAAATAAAACAAATCCAAGGTGGTGATTAGTATTGTGACGTGCTAATGACTTGCATCTTGAGATCCGAAGAAAGGAAAGATCAATGTGAATCGAAGGGATCGAGAAGTCTAATGAGGATGCTGTGCCTTGAGAAAGGGATGAACTGGTGGGTGTAAAATATTAAATAATTAAAAAATTGAGTGGCACAGTTATCCGACGAATCATGCTAATGACGAATGAAACTTTGTTGTGTGTTATTCCTCGTGAAAAAAATCCAGAATTCGAAGATCAGGAATCTAGAAACCTAAAATATCGTAGTTCGAAATACCAAAACAATGACATACGTTCTTCGACTTGAGAATTTAGAAATCTAAAGTCACGACGTCTCATTGTCTAAAGCTCTTAGGTTCTAGGCCATCACTAGCTCACACGGTTCTATTGATCCAGAAATGTGAGATAAAAATAGGTAATCTGAAGATTTATGGTCTCAGTGATTTGATTTAAAAAATACAAAAATTCTAAAGTCGAAAGATTCTGTAAAGAAGATTTATAGACCCAGAACCGCATTAAAAAATTCTGTTTCGGAATATTTTCAAGAAACTAGCTAATGCATATAATTATAAAAGGGAAAATAATACAGAGCGCCAGAATAGAATTTGCATCGTTGTGCAACAGATTATATTCGATATGAATGTGCAACAGAAGTTGAATTCGGAAACTCTGCTAACCGCAATTGTGTGACTCAATCAGCAGCTGCCTCTAATTGTAAGAAAGGATTAACCAACAGTTTACTCTAGATGATCACTGTGGTCACTCTTTTGCTTAACCGCAATCGAAGCTTATCTCATTCAAGCTTTCATCAGCCGAAAATACTGCTTTGTTTTCATTATTTTTAGATTAAAACTCGGTTTAAATCAGTTTAATATATACATTCTACTTAGGTTTAATATTTTAGAAATGGATGTTTAAGTTTAATATTATTCAACATTAAAATCAGACCATAGAAGTTGAGAATCTAAACTAAAAGAATTTTATGCGGCAAATTAGTGTCAAACTGATCTGCTGATAAGTTTTAAATGATCAAACAGTTAGATGTATAAAAGAATTAAAGCTTCTCTAAAGAACAGTTTAACCGTGCGTTAAATTTCTTATTCGAAGTAATTCATACGCGAGCGATACTTTAGAACAGATACAATTTTGCGCTTCTCTCGTCGTGTAGATTCTATTATCGTCGAACCGATGTCACGTAGAGAAATTATCTTCTCCGTGCGGCTTTTCGCTTGTCCAGAGCATGATTGATGACCGCAACGACTGCCTGGTCGGTTCGAGGCTGCAACCGAGATCGTCGGAGCGCCGGTATATCCGGGGTTGGAGCCGCGCCGCGAGCGAACCGAACCCTGGAAAAGTTAGCAGGTCCAAGATGACCACGATTTAGATGAAAATAACCGAGCGGCAATAATTTTGGCCGCGGGTGCTTCGTCGCCGGCGAGCGGAGAGAAGCGAGGGACGGCCGACAGTAGGATTCGCCGTCGCGTTCCAGCTATTTAATCGATTGCAGGTGAGCAGAACATGAAAGATAAATTTAATAATCGTTAAAACTTCTCAATCCAAGTATTTTATTTTATCTGAAATGGAAGAATCAAAGGTTTTTTTTTATTTTGATAGGACATTGGCTGTTTGATAATAGATTTTAGAAACTACCAGTGTTAGAAGTATTAAATGTATGAACATGAATGTAATATGCTAACAAAAATAAAATTTGAGCAAATTACTGAGAAACTATACAATTATCAATATTTACAGATATAGTATTATTGCATTGAGTAATAATTTATTAATTGTTTTATTTTACTCGCCGATATGTTATGGTACATACAAATATATGCAATATATTACGTTATATTTTATGTATTTTAAATATTTCTAGAAGTTTATGGTTAACCTTTACTTAATAATGTGTAACAATTTATGTATTTAAATATTTAATAATTATTAAGGTAAATTTATTTTTGATACTTATATTATCTTCCAATATTTTAATGGATCAATTTGTGAGAATTTTGGACATTAAATAACGTCATAATTTTCACATTGCACGATTCTTCAGTCGCTGCAACCTGCAGCAGACATTCGGATACAAATACAGTTGCTGATGTATATGTATAACTGTATATATATGTCAATATGTGTATTTCTCGCTACGGAGATTCCGTTATCGAGGGATCAAGCGAATCGATTTTATGGAAATATGGCTCGCGATAATATCGAATCCGCGTGCTATTGCAGACATAATGCCACCGCAATGCAAATCCGCGGGGATGGTAAGCACTTCGCTTTTCACCTCAAACAATGCTGTTTTCAAGGATGAATTAATTAACATCGACGAGTCGTATCGTTGCGATCGACGTTGCGTTACGCGCGGGCAATGCTTGAGATGATGCTTCCGGTACTCGACGTTGAATAGAAATGACAAAATAATGTGTTACATGTGTATATGTTTGTCTGTTTCAATATAAATCCATTTCACCTAAATCTAAATCTGATCAATTTTTTTAAATCAACAATCTCTGAATAATTGACCCTAAAACTTAATTGTTACAAATGCTACTTGGAAGTGGAAAAATTATTTCTATTTGCGCGGAGATCTAACGAGCATCGTGACGATGCTTTTGCAAGCGAATCACCTCGCGTTCGCGTAAATCGTGATTTGAAGGCGAAAGTCGTTTGTTAACGGATTCATTACCGTCGATCACGAATTGTTTTCATTCATCGGTTTCTACTTTCGTCACCTGGGAAGCGTGTTCTGAATGAACTCACCTGCGCGTGGAACGACTTGTAAAGGTTCTGATCCTGAATTTTCGAGTCTTCACCTGGCGATGACAAGAGGAAGGACTTGAGGTTTTTTTTTCTACTTGCAATTATACAATGGGGTTTATTATAGGAGGGGGATTTTAAAGTGCTTGTATAACTGTAAACTTTTTTTTGTACATGATAAAATTAATCTGTAAGAAACATGAATATTACAACTTGGCTAGTAAAATTTAATATGTGTCAAGAGTAATCTTTACGAAAATGTTTTTCTAAGGGTTGGAAGAGATGGACTAAAAAGGGAAAAGAATTTATTTTAATTTTACATACATTTATTCTTGATTATCTCTCAACATATTTACCATCATTGCGTATACAAATCATGATGTGATTCTGAAATTCTACGTTTAGCAATTGATATGTTGAATCACATTAGCTATCCCAGTCTACAGATCATTTACAAAGAGAAGTTTTATTGAATAAACAATACAGGTGACGCGTGGCTTTGCGTGAGAGCGGTCGATTAGATTGTGAATGAAAGAGCATGAGAAATAATTCCTGTTTTAGGAACAGATTTAAATAATTTTAATATGTTTCCATAGAAAGAAATTCAAATAGGCTCAAATCTGATAAACATGGCTGGTGGTCAAGCGATCGGACTATCTCTTTTAACTCTTAGAAAAAGTTTTTCAGAAAGATTACTCCTTGAGGGGTAACGCCACTCTAGAGTAAAAAAAAAGCCAATTTTTGATAATTTTTTTCAGAAATACAATAATCATAAATAAAAATCGGTTTAATTCTATTTATTATCTATATATTAAAATATAAAAAAAATTTTTTTATTAATTATTTATTGCCAAAATGGCGGCGCCAGAGCCATTGCTCCAAAGTGCCTTTTTGCGGAAGGCATTCAACAGGCGGAATCAAAGCTCCTATAATTTTTGAGCTGGAACAAAAATTCAAAGATTTTTGAAAAATATATAAGATTTTCTATAGAAGTACCAAGGGGAATTGCGAAATATCATTTTTTGTAAAAATGGTGCATGTTGGAAAAAAATGCTTCATTTTTTGCTAAAAAATGTCGCACAAAATTGTTTATAAAAAAAGTTTTGTTCAACTTATCGCAAAATCCCTAGGTACTTCTAAAGATAATGTTATTGTAAAGTTTCACTCAAAATTTCAAGTCAATCGGATAAAAGGTGTTCGAGTTCTGATTCCGCCCGACTTTAAAAAAGCGATTTCGAGAAAAACGCGTTTAAAGTTTCAGACGCTCGAAGCGCGCTCCGAACGCGCCGGCAGACGGATTACAAAAAAGAGATAATAGAGATTTTTCCGAGCTTTGAAACCAAGTGTACCTTATTTCTAAGACCTTAAAGCATCGTTTAAGCAAAAAAAATCGATTTTTTGAAAATTCTAGAGTGGCTTTACCCCTTAATACACGAATAAACTTTATTTATCAAATTACAATTCTGATATTTTCTGCAATTTAATTTTGTCATTTATAGAATGGAGAAGTTGTGATATAGTTCAAAGTTGCACATGGATTTCTTAAGTTGAAGAGTCGACATGCAAAGGGCTGAAAGTGCCATATATACTACTCAATCCTGCGTCAAGGTCGACGACTGCAGTTTCGTCATCCATGAAATTACAATGTAATACAAAACGCGTATAGCTTCCGTCCTATTTTCACGCGAGTATCATTCGGAGAAACTCGAGATTTCATTTCCTGAAAATTTACTAAATACAATGATCGATCGCAACTTTCTTCGTACCCCTGCATGGAATCGCGCCTCGTCCAGATAACGTCTACGGCACCGTCATACATTACGAAGACTTGCGATAACCACTTTACAGAATGCAACGGCATGCGTCGTAGCGGCGCGCGTGAAGCGAGATGCTGAAGGAAGTCGGCTGCGGTAGCACCACACCCCCGCCGGGGGACGGAGGCGGCGGGGCGAACGGTCGGCAGATCGGTGCGAACGAGAGCAGCGGCGGCGGGGGCGGCGGGGGCGGTATCACCGAGGGTGTCCTGAGTTGCGGCGGCTGCGGAAGGGAGATCGCCGAGCGTTGGTACCTAAGGGCTGCCGATCGCGCATGGCACTGCGGCTGCCTGCGCTGCTGTCACTGCCGGGTCCCCCTGGCCGCCGAGCTCACCTGTTTCGCCAGAGACGGTAACATTTACTGCAAAGAGGATTACTACAGGTTAGTTGAAGCACGAATGATGTAAAAGAAAAATCGTTGTCTTTTAGAATAAGTGAAAATAGCAATCACGCAGTTTGAAGTTTATTTTCTAAATATATTTGCCGGAAAATTTTTTTATTGTCGGTTTCGCGGAAAGAAACGAATCTGACTTCACGTCAGGATGTTCCGCGACGAATTACTTGAATGACGCGTATGGAACTGATGCAGGATCCATTAATAGGTGCTCCCTTGTTTCGATATTTATTGGGATAGCGTTGAATTTACATACGAGAAGCGGTTCTCTTCTGCTCTCTTTTACTAAAACGCCTTCTTCCTTAGACCACACAAAATGTCCACTAATAGTCGTTTCCAAATACACAGTTCTAGTCGTTATTCAGGAATTGGACCTTGAATTCCACACTCGGCGCGGCGATATACTCGGCGATAAAGAATGCGGGTAGTCGTAAGAAGAACGAGAAAAAAGCCAATTTCAAAGAATTAAAGACATCCTGAAGACTATTGCTTATTAAGTTATTATTACATTCGAAAGATTTAGAAAAATCAAGTTCTAAAGATTTGACAAAAGTTTCAACATTTATAGCTTTGAAATCCCTGTGAGAAGCTGAAAGTTGGAACGCGAGTCGAGCGTAAGCAAGGAAATAAATATTGTTTATTTTGCGAAATAGCGCGCTTACGCGATGACGTCCGACATTTCAGGACGAGAGAGGGTGGAATGAAAGGCCGAGAGGCGAGTTCGTTAGAGCGAGCAGGGGAGGAATTCAACAGCCGTCCTCCATGCAATATGCAACAAGCCCTTTGTTTCCGTCTACGCGAATGCGAACGGTCTGCTTCGATCCTTTGCGAAATTCACCTCAAGCGGGAATTCGCAATACGTTCGCGAGAACGTTCAGGAATACAGAATTCACAGAACATATAATATATCGTTAGATTTCCAAGCGTACAGTTTTTTCCAATTTTTAAACAAAGTTAATATAAAATTAGGAATGCATGCAATAGATAAAAGATAAAATGCAAAAGACTTTGAGATTTTTAGTACTTCAGCCATCACATTGGCGTCAATCGAAAGAACGAACTAAATTATATAACATTGCAAATTTAATAATAAAAATGCACAGTTATAAAGTTCATAAAAAGCCATAAATCTAGGCACGTACGTGTCTTTTAGATATTTTGTGTAACAATATATTTAAGGAAAATCAAATATATTTCGGAGAGTTGCGATATCTTTCTTATGAGATGGTCTTCCGACGACTAGAGATATTAAAGAAATTCAGCGACATTTCCCGAATTTGACAATCTGTATACCGAAGGATAACTCTTTAACTGTTTTGATTGCAGATTATTCGCGGTGTCCCGGTGCTCCCGATGTCGCGCCGGCATTTCCGCCTCGGAGCTGGTGATGCGAGCGCGCGATTTGGTGTATCATGTGGCGTGTTTCACTTGCGCCTCGTGTGGCACCCCGCTGAACAAAGGCGATCATTTCGGCCAGCGTGACGGACTGGTGTATTGTAGGTGAGAAACAGGAGTGTCTGATCATTACTATCCTTCAAAGGCCGTCTCTCCTTGTTATCAACGAGTTCGATGACGAGGTTGACAGGAGCACGAGGCGCTTTGTCGCAACGAGTCATTCTTCCCCTTTTACCTCCCCTATCTCCGCGCTAATGACGGTTGTTGAGTGCTAATGATGGTCATTGGAACGAACGGGATTCGGGTCTCGGGTTCCGGGAAGACGATCGCGACGACAGATATACCGCGAGATGTGAGAATGAGAATTTACGAATGCCGAGAGACTTGTGAGAAAGGTTTCGTGATTTCCTCAAACGTTTACGAAATGAAATATTTTAAGATTGTGCGCACTGTATATAGAATTTTACGACGATCAAAAGATTCCCTGCAACACTCCAAAGACCGAGAGATTTCACCGCGACGGAATGAGGAAACCGGATGCCTCGAATTCGTACCACCCAACAACTCGCTACCGTTAACCGTCTTATCCCCTTGACTAACCATAATCTCGCCGCTCTCGCTAAATTCCGCCCTGCGTGGTATCCGGTGTATAAGTCGAACTCGTTCATCGAACTCGAACGCATAACGCGGAGGTCAGGTCGTCTATCGACTACTTGACAGAGAGGTTGACGACTGACGAGCACGTCGCTCCCAAGACCACACTACGAGTTGCTGTGCTGCGCCGGCGACTACGGGGGTGCCGCCGGCGGCATCGAGGACCTCGGCTCGCCGGGGGTGTCGCCGCTACCGGCTTACTACGAGCAGAGCGGGATTGCCGCAACCGGCGCGGTGCAGAAGGGCCGGCCGCGGAAGCGGAAGCTGTCGGAAGTCACCGGCTCCGAGCTTCCCGTCACGATGAGACTGGCCGCTGGAGCGCTCGGTGAGTCAAGCCAATGTATGTTCCGCAATCTTGTATGGATCATGATCTTCTTAATTTCGCTCCCTGTTCCTCCTCCTCTTTTCAAGAGTCACCTTTAGACTCTTCAGTTTGGCATTTGTTTTTTTTTTAACTTACTAGACTCTCTTTCTCTCTCTCTTCTCTCTTCATCCTTCTCCCATTCTCTCTTTCTCTTATATCTTCTCTTTATTCCACGCTACAGCAAACGAGTTAATCGGCGGAGTTGCATTATTTACCGAGCAACGGGTATAATGGGGCGTTCCTTCGTGCAAACATTTGCTCGGGCCTGCAAGAATCGCAGATGTTATTTCATTTCGCCCGCGCGATTATTCGGCTCGTTAACTGGAGCATTCGACATCGGAGAGCGGGATTCTTTGACGAAATCACGTGCGCCACGCAGATGTCTAATTGCTCGATGATTTAATATCCCCGATAACAAAGGGTTATCGTAATCTCGAAGCACACTCGTTTCATCCTTAATAACTTCATTTCTTGAAATAACAATTGGTAGTGTATAGTTACAGCGCGATGAAAATCGTCATCGTGCGAGAATGATCGTCGATGGTCCACAAATCCCGGTGGTAATACCATGAGTTTAGACACACGTAAATCGCGAAGTTAATTATCGCACTTATGTCGGCATTACGACCTCAATGAAACGCGGACGGGTGGCTCGCGGCACTTGGCGATCGAGAGAAATTAAAAAAATAGTGATTCTCCGCTCGACTCGTGTAATTTGCCGGCCGGCTCGCACTCGTATCGCGTTTCGATATGATTTCCGCCGGATTTTACGATCGTTTCGGCTTCGGGCGCAGGCCAAGATGGCGATCGACCGGTGATTCCCAGCCGCGCGTGATTCCCAGTTATTTTATAATCGACGAAGAGCGAGGATCACTCTCCCTGGACTACCGACCGGAATTTACGACCAACAGCCATAAAATCGTCCATGAAGTCCTGCGTGCGCGGCCACGGGTGGGAACGGCCGGCCTGGGAGAGAGAGACCATCTCGCGGTGTTTTATTGTCTTTATATATAATTGGGACAGTTTTTGCGAAAGGGACGCGCCGACGACGAACGGAGCGATTCCATGGCGAGACGCCGAGCGACCGACGGCGGATCACAGAGGCACTCTCGCGATAATAGTACAGAAGCAAGAAAACGATAATCCGGACTATTCCCGAGCCGCGAGACATGCCACATCTAATGCCTGACACCGGAGCAGTTGATATATTAGATTACGATAAACGGAAAATTAAAGTCATTAAAACTGTTCTAAAAAGTCAAGAATTTTAAGTTTCTTATTTTTCTGAAACTCTCATTTATATATGAGAAATTATAGTATACAAATCCTTAAGAAAAGTACATACTCTTTGTTGAATAATAAAAATCAAGAAATTATATTAAATGTTGAAGGATATACGATGTACTGCGATTATTAATTTCTGTCAAGACAATTTATAGCGAAAATTTTGGCACAATCCTTTCAGCAAGAACATATGTTAGTATATCTTGGAATTAAGAAGATATTGTCCTTTCTTGCGAGGGAAGGATCACATGCGAGCCCTGGGAAGTTTCTCTCTCCCGAGCGGCTCGACGGCGGGAGGGTGGGTGGGGCAGATTTGGCGGTTTAAGAATGAGATTACAATTTGTCAGGGCGAGTTAGAAGCCAAAATCGCCGTGGACTGAGAATCGACGACGATACGAGAGAGGGATTCCGATGCCGGCGGCGCGGCAAGAAACTCGCGCAGGCGGCATTATAGCGCACCGGCCGGCCATTCTGCTGGCAGCGGCCACGCATTGGCCGCAGCAGCATTCTTTTCCGGGCAGATCGGCCAATCGATGCATCTCCCGGTGCCGATATCTATCTGTCATTGTCCACCGATGCCCGGAGCCGTTCCTCTTCCTACAGAGACAGAGAGGCCCCGCCGGAGTCGAGAGGCGCGCTGGGAAAATTCTAATTTCGATTCGATTCGCGTATAAAATCACGCGCTAGAACTGGAGGTCTCTTTTCTCCCTTTTTCTTCTTGTTTGATTGCTCTTTTTTTTTAAATGCAAAATGAAATACATAGATTTTCGTTGGGATGGTAAAACGTTTCATGGTATTTTTTTTCTTGGCGGATAGACTCGCGAGAAACGAGAATCGAATTGAAAGTAGGACTTTCCGGGATCAGGAAGAGGCTTGCGACATTTTTCGGACGAAAATTTCCCTCTTTAACTATGGAGGAAGAGTCTTAATTGATCAATTAGCTGTCATACCATTCCGTATGAATTTAACTGAATTATGATGGACGAAAATAAAAAAGCGCGGAAAGGGAGAAAGAGAGTCGGCGGAAAGACGAGGAGCGTGGCTGCGGTTGTGTGTGCAGTTGCAGTTGTTGCGCGCCGGCGGAGCGAAGGAACGCATCCAATAAATAAGACGACGAGGGTAACCATTGAATTCAATCGGGAGAAGAACGGGTTCCAGTCGACGAAGCGGCCACGCGAGGGGCGAGGGGGTGAGAAGGGATCCCAGAAGTAAATCCCCGAGCACGTATGCGCCATTACTGTTTATTGTTCCGAACTTCCATTCCCAACGGACGACGATCTGCTGGTTTGCCAACGAGAGAGGAAGAGAAAGAGCGAGAGAGAGAGAGAAATGGAGAGAGAAGAGAGGAAAAGGAGAAAAACTGTTTTCGCGAATGGTTCCACGGCACCTTCGGAATTCGTTTTCTTGATCGAGGTGAACGACACGAATTTCGTCTTTTTTTTCTTGAAGACGATCAGAAAGCACAGTTATGTTCGCAAGATCGGAAAGGACAGCAAGGGTCGACGAAAAGGGGTCGACTCCTCTCGCGCGGACTTCACGGAGCTAAAATTCTTCTAACAATTAATAAGCGTGAATTAAATAAGACCGCGGAAGTATGGAGAAATATATATTAAGTCGTCGCAGAAGTTACTTCGATTTTTATATATTCTTTTGGACTAGAAGAGGGTGTCTAACGTGGCGATCGTAGTAATATTGATATTTCGCGATTTTTGCAGCATCCGATGTCTCCGAGTTTTAAAAATTTCACATTTTTTAATTCTTTTTTTTCTGATTCTGGAGCTTGCGATTCCTGAAAATACACGAATAAAAAAGGGATTTGATAAATAAATTTAAAATACGATGCGATCCAACGTTGCTCGCACGCGACATCGATGGTTGAACGCGAAATTGAAAAAGAAAAAAGAAACTTTCTAGCGGAAATGTGTTGCAAGTCGCCGTTGCAGAACTGCTGCACCCCACGGAGCTGTCCTCGTCGATGGAGTCGCTGGCCGCGTACGACGCGTCCGTGGGCTCCCCGGGACCGGTGCACCAGAACCAGCGGACGAAGCGTATGCGCACCAGTTTCAAGCACCATCAGTTGCGAACCATGAAGAATTACTTCGCGATAAATCAGAATCCGGACGCCAAGGATCTCAAGCAACTCGCGCAGAAGACCGGTCTATCGAAAAGGGTGCTGCAGGTACGGAGTCTTCCGTTTACATGAATGTTTATAAGAAGTTAACTGATCGTTGCTAACGATTACTTCTTTCCTAACGATTTTCCTTTGACAAAGTATATATACGCAAGAGTATAATATATAAGTAAAATTAACGACGTCAACTCTTCACATTGTTTCACTCTTTCTACTTCTAATTCTTGAATAGAACAAGTAGTCACACTTCAATTGTGATCGATGTTGAAGAATCAGTTGCGTTTTTAAATTCTTCAGTTGAAATTATGTGATATCTTGATCTTGCCTCTGTTCAGGTGTGGTTCCAAAACGCGCGCGCGAAATGGCGACGGAACCTGATGCGGCAGGACGGTAGCAACGCCGGTAGCAACATCGGCTGTTCCGGCACGGCAGTGTCCTCCAGCACCGGCAATTCTCCAAATGTCGGGCCGGCCGCCATGCTCAGCGACAGCAACAGCATGCCCTCGACCTCGATGGAGGAGTTACACGCCCTTCATCAGCTGCACTCAGGCGTTTCCTCTCAGGTCTCCTTTTCCGACATCTACTGACGACGGCTTGAAATGGAAGAGGACGCATACAGTAGCCTCTCCAGCCATCTTGGATGAGGGATTATCGCACTTCCTCGTGAGCCGACGAGGAACTCGGCAAGTCGATGACACGGTGGTCTTAGCAAGAAATCTCTCTGATGAACATTGACGTCGCTGACGTATCGTGGCAGTGGTCATTTAAGCCTGGTCTTACTTTCAAAAGTCTAGAGTGTGATCCTTGCTAGTCTTGAGAACAATTACTTAAATTTCGCGGAAGTCGAAATGCGGTTTAATCTCGTGCGGGAAATAAACTTTGACCGCGAGATCGGTCAAGATTAAATACCTGGCCTTCCACCAAGAATTGGACGAAACCGTATTGACGAAGGAAGTGACTCGTCCGCGGAGGACTTTCCCGAAGGCAGCCTAGTCAGATAGAATCTAGCGGGTAATTTCAAGGACGATTATGGTTAAATAATCAGTGATAATAATCATAGTTCCATGCACATCCGAATTACCAATGATTACTAGACGAGAATAGTAATAATGTAATCTAGGTACGTATGCAAAGAGGGTGTTTCATTAGCGATTGTATCGATAATTAACGACGAAATTTCGGGCACTGTTCGACATATGGGGTGTTCCAGAAAGATGTATACCAGATACGTGGCAGACATATCTAAAGAAATTTAGAAGAAAATTTTCTTAATAAACTTTTAATGCGATTGAATGTTTAATTTTGATGTTCTATTTATAAGATATTAGATATTATTAGATATATCGCGCACGATTGATACTTGAGGTATAAAGTAATTAAAAATTTAGAATTTTCGAAAATCTTTTTACATCTTCGATGTAACATTTAGCGAGCATTCTTAAGAATTTGAAACTTTAGACGTGGGGTGAAAATATATTTTTAGACATCCAAGTAGTTGCCAGACGATATTTGAGTATTTCTAACGATTTGTCGGTGTTTTTAATGAGATCTGAAAATCTTCGTAAGTTTCAAGAAAATCGCACAAAGAATTTTTTGAACATTGTTCAAATTGTATGTTTTATAAAATATATCAAGGCTTTCTCTCTAGTTAAAATGTTGTAAATTGTAAAATGTTGTAAGTGTTGTATGTATGCAACTGTTTAGAACACCCTATACGATGTCGCAAGGGCCGCTAAATTAAATGAAGACTCGCCCATGCGGACGGACACGTACATTACATGTGCAATCACGTAGGGAAATTATTTAATTTGTCCTCATTGATTTTATACGAGACTTCGCGCGCGACTAACTTTTATCGACTTCGCGCTATTACTAATTGGCCAAAGTGTTAATCAGTTGAATACTGATTAATTGAACTTATAATCAGGCGGTGATGATTGGCAACATGTTAAATGTAGTTTTATAATTTCATCATTGCTAAAAGGCAAAAATTGCAAAATAAAATTGAATCTAATAAATAAAATTATGCAAAGCTCGATAAAATTGTAGGCGAGTGTCTATGAATTTTATATTAGCGGCGTAAACGTACGAAAGTTTTTCTTAAAAAAAAAAAGGAAAAACGGCGTTCCTCTGCTCGTGCCAAAAAACTTAAATTAGCTAAGAAAGAAAAATTTTTTAACGAGCTGCTGGAATTCAAAGGGCATAATATATTTTTGCAATCCGCGGTGCCGAATTACCGCATGCCATTCGGAGGACGAGATATTTCGCCTTGATCAAGCCTTTCACATTATGCGTTCTTGCATTCACGTTTCCCCTCCAAATCGTCATCTTTGAATTCGAGCAGTACGAAGGCACACACATACGCACGTGTTTTGACGCAAGTTTGACGCAATCCCGCGCACGTGGTTGCGTAATGAAGATTAGATTGTTACGAGTTCGTGAAATTTTAATTACGTTGAATCTCTCGGGCGTATACATAGTGCGTCATAGGAACTTGATTTAATATTTTTTCTGATATTCAAATATGTGAAATTTGAAATATTGGAGAATTATTCAAGTTAAACATTGATGCCATTGATTAATCATTTTGTTTCTTCCGGTCTTTCTTTCAATCGTCGATAACGTCTTTATTTTCTGTTTATATTTTTAACATTTAATTCAAAACTATACTTGAGGGACAAGGTAACAACAAGGTTTTGCGAAAACTTGGGAGTATGTTGTTGAGAGCATCAGAGTGGCAATTTAATTATATATGACTGATATCTAAACATTAATTTAATAAACTTATTCATAACGTCTACATAACTTTGCAAAAATTAATAACATTTTAGAAGAAAATGCATTACATCGTATCGTTTTCCATGCATTTGTACACTGCTACATTTATATCCTTTATTTCACCTTTATTTCACGTTTAAAATAAAGTGAGTCCAAATACTTTACGGGCATCTCTTACGACGTCTCTTGTCATGTAATGCTCGGCAGGGAAAATCGATAGGTCGCACGTTAGATAATGTGTAGCATAGCGATCATTAAGCGTACATGTTAAAGAGCGAAGCAATTATTTCCAACTCTGTAGACAAATTAATGTGCTACGTTCGAGTGCAACTATTATCGCATAATAAATAGTTACATACGTCTCGACTCAGACGCAACTTGCTCCCTTCTCTAATTTGCTGTACCTTCTCTGTCCCCGAAGTATAGACCAAGAAGAAAGGTAAGTTTGTGTTCTAATTAGTACGAAATATAACACGAGACATGTACGCCTCTCCAATAAATCTCCATGGTTATTTGAGTATTTTGCGAATTAGCTTTGCATATTTTATTACAATATACCCAAATTTTCAACTTGATAGTCAAAGTCCATGTAAAACAATTCGAGATTTTTTATTTTTATCATTTGCATTTATATATTTAAATTGATAAAAAATTTGCAAGCATCTACAAGAATGCATAGCTTTTTAATAAATTTTGTCAAGAACTAACAAAATAATGATTTTAATCATTTTAAATTGAATATTGAAAGTTAAAGTTTTTCTACAAATTGTCTGGAAGAAGAAAGAAAGATTGAAGATATTGGGAGAATGTCATAAAGATTTAAATACTTCAAAGTTAGATCTCGAAAAATTTCTTACGTTTGCATTTGCATTTTTAATAGGTATTTATAATCCAATTTTTTATAAATATTGAAAAATTTAAGATTCTATAAATCACAAACCTCAGCAACTGCGAATCGAATTTAGCTTTCGGTACGTAAGCGTATATGGTATAGGTGTCGAATATTTGCGAGATTTCAAGGAGCCTCGCAGAAAATCGATGACTCCGAAGTTACAGACACTTCCAAGTTTGAAGCTGAGAAGATTCAACCTGATGCTTCACCGACGACATGTTTCACCATCCATCATATACCCCTATCCCAAGCACACCATTAAACCTTCTCGCCACACGCGAGCACACCGTTTGCCGGTCTCTCGCGAGGCGCAAGTGCAAGTTGTAATTAGCATCAAATTAGGTATTTAAGGATTTCACGTTCGGGTCAGAAGCGGATAAGCCGAAAGGAAGATACGACGACGACGACAAGGAAGAAGAAGAAGAAGAAGAAGACGACGACGACGAAGGAGAAGAAGTAGAAGAGAAAGAAGAAGTAGAAGAACAGGAAGAGGGGTGCTGGGGGGACGAGGGTTCTACTTAGGGGTTATACCAACATAGCGAGCCCTCGTGTAAATTGTAGGCCTCTTGAGTCGTATAAGTGCACCGCATGCCGTATATATTTTGTCGGCGCTCATATAAGTTAATTTTCAATCTATATGCGGGTTCTCTCGGATGGCGCGCGGCGACTCATCAACGAAATGAAGAAATTGAGACTCTCGTTAATATTTAATGAGCAGAGGCGCGCGCGAGCGCGAGCGCGAGCGAACGCGGATACAATGGCTGTCGGTCCCCGAGGCCCGACGTCGGCGGACCTCGAAATATCACCTCTCCGAGAGTCGCGTCGCGCATTTACATGCGCACGGCTCTCGGCGGACTCTCGAGCGAATAAGAAGTTTCGGTCGTATCCGTGTGTTCCCGCTGTATTTTCTCCGGCAAGGGAGACCTTCTTACGGTGCCGCAACACGGCAGGTGCGCGCGGAGGTATCGCGCTTCTCCTTTTTCGACGGGCGATCGTGAAATATAAGCGATTGGAGCGTTCTGCCGATTCTCCCCTCGGAGCCCATCTCGGCTTTGTTCGAAACGAATATCTCGTTGCCTCTCGTTGACGGCAGAAATATTTGTACGCTCTATATCGCGGGATGCGTGGTTGCTTTTTATTTTAACGACGCATTCAACGTGCCTGCTTAAGGCTGGGCGAGGCGTATGCCTCGAATGAGGCTCGCATTAACGTAAATTACGAAGAGAAGCTATTTAACATTCGTTTGGGAAGATACTGAAAGAAGTAATTATCAAAAATACGATTGACGTCCTGTAATATCTAAAATTCAGCGTAACAAATATCAAAATATATGCATATCTCTAAAAGATTCGTCGTTAATCGATTATTTACAAGCGTTTATATAAGTTGTCAGCGTCATTTGAAGATTGCCCGACCTTTGGCGTTTCCATGCAGATAGCGGCGTGACGGTTGGGAGTAACAGGTTGTCACAGAGCTCGCAATCACTTGCACGCCGTCGAGAGTCAGACAAACGGAGAAAGAACGACCACCTTCCATGACCGATCGAATTTTACGTTAATTAGCCAAGCGTCGTTAAGTCACACGCGAGGCCGTCCGAGTGTCACGAGTAAGGGCCCTTTGTAACGAGAAACACGTTCAAGCGGATTGGTATTTCCGTAAAGAAACGGTCCTAATAGAATTAAACGTATTCTAAAAAAAAACGCTTGCAAGAAAATGTTGGCGTCTTCAAAAGAATTTTCTGTAAGTAGACTCGAATATATCGAATAAAATATTAAAGTTCTCAAAATAAGAGTTAAAACTATATAATACGAAATGTTAGAATCCCGAGCGTCTTTAAAATCATCGTTATGGACCGTCGGATTCTTGTTCGATAATCGACGAAATCCGGTCAAATCTAATGTCCAAAATTACCCGCCGATTCTCGGCAAATTAGTCGCACGAGCCGCTCCAATTTTCTAAGACTCGGAAACTAGTGTTAAATTTCGAAAATCGCCAAACCGACAAAAACGATCTCGCACCCGAGGGAGCCGGGCCGTGTTACCGCGCGCCACCCCGCCGATAAAAAACGCGTCTCGAGGACGAAGGGACAATAGGGAGAAACTATGGCGGTTATACCGACGTCAGGAGGTATCCCGGAGTCTCCTCAAAAAGTGGACCAATTTTCGGTAATTTGTACGCGATGGCTCATTGGATGTGCACGCAGGAGAAGAGAGCTGGTCAGAGGAAAGGCATCCCTCCGCAGTCGTTCTGAACCCTTCCTCTCGTCGAGACGAGATCGCCGGGCGAGGACGTGTGGCAGCTCGGAGGGAGCGCAAAGAGAAAGAAGAATTAAAGACGGGGAGAGAACGCATGCAGGGGAGGCTCGCGGGAGTCTATTTTTGAGGGAAAAGGAAGGCTCCGAGAGAACGAGTCCGGTCGATAGTCTTTTGTTCTGTCAAACGTCAGACGCGCTTGCTCCATGAGGCCGTGAGGGAGCCTTGAGGAGAGAGGAAAACGAGGGAGAAGAAGAGAGAGAGGAAGGACGAAGGAGCGAGAGAGAAAGGGTATGAGAGACGGGACAACGAGGAACGAGACTAGAGGAGTTTTTATCGCGGCGGTTGTGAAAGCGGTAAGACCAGCGAGCATTCATCGTCGGTTCGATACATACAGGGTGTTTGGTAATTGATGGTACAAGCGGGAAGAATCGCGATCGTTCGGTGGGGGAGAAACGGGATGGATTCGGACATGTTTTTGCACGCAAATTCCGTTTTCAGGTCGCGAGCTCGAAAAATTTAAAGCTCCAAATCTCGGGCCGCTGAAGCATCAAGGATCTCGCGGTCGCGAACGGTTATGAACGCTAAAAGAAGGAAGTCTATCGAGAAGCGCGTGTTAATTACGTATCACTGCACGTGCAAATATATATAACGTGTATGTGTATCTTTTGATTCCCTGGGCAAAAAGGATAACCGGTCAGCTGCTACTCAGCGCCATTGCTTCCGCTGATATCATTGGGACGTATTTCTTCATCTTCATTTCTCCTCTTTTCCCTCTCTCTCTCTCTCTCTCTCTATTTTCCTCTTCGACTATTTTGTAGATCGTTCCTCCTTTTCTTACACGACGAGCACGGTCGTCGTGATGCGGCCGCTACCTCTGCGAATTCGATTGCTCGATGGAGGCTGCTGGACGCGGCAGATGGCCGCCGAGAGGGTGACAGAGGCACGCGTTACCAATGTATGTCGGTACGCAAGAAAATGCAGCGCGCGGAAACTTCTTGTTTCGGTGCGGCTGGACCCTCCAGCGCATCTCCCTCGGTGCACGGAACGACGAGGCGGTGCAACGCGCGCTCGTCGTACCTTTTGCTCATAAAGTCGGGAAAAAGCCGGGCGCGTTGACCCGGCCCGATCGCCGTTACATTCGGCCCTTTTTGCTCATTCAGGATGATCAGCGCGAGGCAAAATCCGCTCCGTTTCGTTCGGTAAAGCCCGGTCGCGACGATCCGAAAACCGATCCACCCAAATTTGTCGCACAACTGACATCCCGCACACACAGATCGACGGTCTCGAGAAATATCGAGGATAAATACCGCGCGTGTTTACAGTTGCAAGACTGCACATTTCTGAAGCGTCAGGTTTCAAAAACGATGTAACTGAAAGGTATCGCGAATATTTCTCGATCAAACGTTTCACGGCGCGACAGAACCTTTGACGATCAACGGCGGAATAATAGGGTCTAATGTAGAATATATATAACGGCAGACGTAATAGTTCGATAATAATTATTATCATGCATGTATATATTGCAGGGGAGGGAGCAGGTTTAATGGATATCTGCAACGAGAGAGAATATTTTATACACGTGTAATATACGCCCGTCGAAATGGTCGTTATGAATATGCATGACATTTTATGTTCGCGTAATTCGCGGCCTCCGGAATACACTTAATGGGCGCTCATGAAGAATCTATCCCGACAGGATACCCCTTCGAAAGGATGGGCGACAGCATCCCATTTTGTTTCTTTGCTCTTCTAAAAAAAGACTCTTTCTTTTCTCTCTATACCTTGTATATATTATTCCAGGATACAAATTATCATTTATAAGTATCTGTAATTCGAATCACTATTTTATTGGGATGATTAATTAAAATTGTGATCCATATTTAAATATCAATATCAAAGATGAGTCATCACCTCTGCCGTGCCTGCGAACGTTACGATGGACTCGAGTTTTCATCAATAAGAATTTAATTGGAAATTACGGAATTACTTCGTGGTGACAGTTATTAAATTTTACGAGTGTGTAAGTAATCTGCCTACCATTTTAATTAATTTTACGCGTTACATTCGAATTAATGTCAGGTCTGTTTGAGAAGTGAGATATATCATTCTCGTTATCAGGTAAATCCCTCGAGGAAAAAGATATATTACTTATTTAAATGTTCGAAAGTTAACACGCAGAAACCCTTTAACTTCGAATCATTTATAATCCAGGTGTTATCGCTATCTTATTGCCATCTTCCTTCATTTCTTCGACTGTAACATCTGCGGTTGAAACGTGCGGCGACAAGTCTGAGTCTTTTTCTTTACGTTAATATCCGGTAGCGGGTAAGGTAAAGTGCATATTATACAAGTAAGGACGTGTTCTTTCTTCGTGATTCTTCGCGAGTTTAACGATAGTGAGCAATGTATGATAGGCTGCTCTTCGTGCAATAATGAAGAAAAGAGAACCATACACAAGAATAGAAAAGCAAAAGAATTTTCTAAAGATATTTCTGCACAAATGGCCGTTCTCTTTAACATTCTAGATAAAAAAAGATAGATTACAGTAAGCAAAATTCCAAATTAACGATTTTCAAATTTTGTTGAAAGTATATGATATTTATTTATTTATAACAAAAAGAATAAAAAAAAGAGAGGAGGGGGATAGGAAGGCAGAGCTTCCTGAAGGAACGGTCGCAGCAGATGCTGTCGCATATAGAGGACAGAAAAGGAACGAAAGATGGCCGCGCGGCTACCCGGCATTGTCTACCAGGGACTTCGTTGTAAATAATGCCTCTTCATGGCGGCGAACCAGAAGGTCGGGAGAGTTGGCAAAGTGTACGATCTGGTTGGCCCCTCGCCATCTCACTCTCGCTCTTCCCTTCTTCTCCTGGTTACCCTCTGTCGCTCCCGCGCGTACCCTCTTACCTCCGTCGCGTATCCCGTTCTCTCTTTCCCTGTCCCCTATCTCTCTCCGGAACCTGTCGCGCATAAACTGATTCCATCCCGATGTCTCCTCGCGCGAGACTCCCATTGGCCACCGTAGTCACGCCGCTCGCCTTGTTCGCTTCATCGCTCCCCTCTGCCCCTCCTGCCACCCCGCGGGACCAAGACCACCCTTTTTCTCGTTCCCCCAAGGTCCCAAATATCCGCGAAAGTTACGTGACCAAACGGTCCTCGACGAGTAAATCCTCGTCGCCGAGGATTACCGAGAGGGCGGGAAGGTAGCGGACTCTCCGGTCCTTTAACGAATCACTCGCCAGACTCGCGGTCCTCCGGGATCCACTTCCGAGATAGCGTGAACCTTCGAAGGTCCGGAACGAGCCCTCGATTCAAGGGGCGCGTGGCAATTAATCGAATAATCGAGAAAACCGAACTGCAGAACGTTGAACAGAGAGTTAAGGTGCTAAATTGAAGCTAAAGCTTTATACAGAATAAAGAGATACTTCGCGATAAGATAAGTTAACAACCCATCTGTTCAAAAATGTCATTAAATATTATCATGGATTCCAAAAATAGGAATTTGTGAAATGCAATTTAGAGCTAACGACCGACTCAAGGCATTACGTAAATGTTCATACTCCAGTTGTTAGCAGAATATGATTCGCATCCAACTTTTCGAGCGTCAAACTGCGTTGGTTAATGTTACGAATAATCATGGAGTACTTGCCGATTATGGCACCGTTTGGAAAATCTGTCGTGCGAAAGTACGAGAGTGCCGTTTGGATAACGATACCCACAGCTTCCTTAAACAAATCTGATATTCGTCGCAGTACCGTTTTGCATATCGTTGAATGCGAATGCATTAAACATGCGGTAGATATATACGCGTCTTTCGTGTTTGTCGTGTTTTACGCTATCGGAGTTTTAACGATGCGCGCGTAGCGTTCAATTAATTCATTGAAGTTAGCGCAGTTAATTTATATAGTCGTCCGTTTAAGTAATCGCCGTAGCATTCTCAGATAAATTGTTGAATCATTTTTCTCGAGTGCATTTTGTCTCTGGTCTGTTTTTATAGATCAATCCATATCTAAAAAAAGGCATGTATTATAAAATTACCACTTATTGTATTAGATAAACCCTACGCTATATTTTATGCTAAAATTAAATATTTTCCCATTTTTTACGTATTATGCAAGATTTTTAAGCACTTATTATAATATAAAGTGATTGTAGTATGCACATATAGCTGATTTAACTTTAAAAGTATCATCTAAATCTTGAAATCTGGGTGGGTTTCCGAAGATGCACCCTATACATGCTCCTATCTCGGATGGTTAGGGACGGGGTGGGCGATGGTTCGCCACAGTGCGAGTTCACGTTTCGCGTCTTTTTTCTCGGATTATCCAACCGGCGCATCGCTTATTCGTGTATCGACCTTTTTCGCCTTTTTGGCCCTTTTCTCTCTCCCGAGAGGGCGTAGGGAGGATTCTTTGTTTGCACCGAGTTTCTCTCCAGGAAGAGCAGGCGAGCCGGTCGGGGGAGAGAAGATAGTGGCCATTGTAGCACGATCTGGACAAAAGTCGCTATAGCGACGGAATTCAAAGGAGCTGAAGAATGGCGGCCGATGCAAATTGAAGCTTTTTTCTCTCCTCGCCACTGGCTGGCACAATATTCATGAGCTTTTCGCGAAGAATGGGCGCGTTGTCTCTAATAGAACGAAAAGGATTCTTTTAAAACTACGAAATGTATAATATCTATTATGTTTGCGCAAAGAGTTTGCAGTGTCTGGCATTTTATACTTTGGAACCTAATCTAAAAAATATATATTCGTTTTTGAACTGTGAATTTTCAATATCTTGAGTTTTAATTACTCTTAAATTGTTGTAAATCTCTATTATATTTTTGATGTCTTAAATCTTAATAGTTTTAGTATATGCAATTTTTTAAACTTTAGATTTTCGGAGAACAAAAGGTTTATGAAACGTTTTACTTTTTAGAATTTTAAATTAAATTTGATTTAAACTTAAATAATGATAATATAAATAGAAGATGTTACGAAAAAATTATATTGTTATACTTAATACTCGTTTGTTGACAAATGAAATAAAATATAACAAAATATAAAATGCTATTTCTTTTGGATGCAAAGTCTCTTCCGATCGATTTCGATTCTTGAAAGATGCGTTCTATCGGCGAGCCCGTGTCGCTAGGGAGAAATTTCGTGAATGGAACCTCCTAGGAGGCACCATTTATTTCGGAGTTAATTCGCTATCGTGCCTGTCGAACGCTGCCTGACAGTGGTCGAAAGATTTACTCCCGATCGGTTGATAACCCAGCAGTGGCCATGTCTGCTATGTCTACAGGGTGTTTTTCAAGCAACGCTCCTCCGGCGCGAATATACCCTCCGGTGACTCGACCGGCCACTAAACGGACGTAGATAAATATCCTGCATTTTTTCATTCGCCGTTTGTTAATGCGCGTCGTGAAAGTAAAACAGCAAAACGCACGATTGTGACACCAATAAATGTCAGTGTCCGTTAGAGAGCTGAGGATTTATGTTAGTGCGATTGAAATAGAATTGCAATATATGTCGATAAGATTAAATGCATTTTGAGCATAAAAATATTATGGATTGAGTATATAAATACGAAAAATTGAACCGTGTTTTTAAATTGGAGATGAAATGAAAAGGCTGTAACATCAAACTAAAAGAACGATCGTTTATTAATTAAGCGAAAGAGGATTTGAAACTTCGATTAAAAATAAAATTTAAAGGATTAAGTTTTGGAAAGCTTGATAACTCGAAAGTTTAAATTTTTATTTTAAAAAACCTCCCAAAGAATCCACAGTTTAGACGATTAAAATATCAGAATTTTGCCTTAATAAAATGTAATTAACATTCCAAAGGGTTATTTAAGATTTAATGATTTGTAATTCAAAGTCGCGATGGTTAGAAGTTTTCAACATTCAGAAGTACAAATTTTCAATTCAAAAATATATGAGTATATATCTTTGCCAATATCTCTATCAACATCGATCGTTATTGAATCAACAGATTATATCAGAGAATTTTTCATTGATTCTTTGAGACGCATCAACATTCATGTGATTGACCATACCGCTCGATAACCCGTTGACACGTGCAACTCACATATATCAAGAACTCGTGATTCCTTAAGCCAAGACGGGTCAGCTCATTTCCCGTACGAGTCAAGAAATTCAACCTTTCTCTATCTTTCTCTCTCTCTCTTCATTTCAGTCTTTTTTTCCTTGCCGTCTCTCCTTTGAGTGGTTTAACGAAGCATTTACACGCGGGGGAGCGGTAGGTCATCGACGAGAAGCTATTCATCACTAATTTCATCTCGCCTTCCGACCGGCTCCTTTCGTCGTGGGCGCGATTTGTTCCGAACTGGCGTTTAGGCCCTTTCGAGGCGAGCGGTCCCGAGAAGTTCGGCTTCCTTAACGCGCTATAACTCAATCGGATGATGATGAAATATGGGACACGCCCCGACCCTGCGCCTTTCCCATAACTTTGGGACTTTTCCCGATGGTAAATCCAGAAACGCAGCGGTCGCGAACGGTAAATTTCCTGCGCAACCCTCCCCCCCCCCACCCTATAGTGCATTGATTCTTTCATTGTCGACCTTCTTAATTTTTAATTTTGTCCTTATATGATGAAATGTGTTTAATCATGATGACATTGTAAAGAGGTATAAATTATTAAATTCAAGGAAAAACTATTTCGCGAATCATACTCTTTACTTCGCGAATTACTTAAGATATAAATGAACCAAGCGCAGTATATAACACATATGAATATTTAAATATCTTATTGTCGGAAATATATGCACAAAGGTATGTATATGAAAATTTTCATCCGAGAAAAGTGCAGAAGTTTTTCTTAAACAAAAAGGAATGTATACCGAAAGGATTAACTCGTAACTATTTACGCAACCTAATGGCAATTTAATGCACTCTCTCCGCGGTTTTTCTCCTCTAATCCCTCTCTAAACGTGCACACGCGCATAAAGTATCGCTTCCATGTGTGGTAACCACTTGCGTTCCTTAACCTTCGCCCTTCCTTGCCATCCGAAGGCGAGGTTTCGCGAAGGGGTCAGGGAGAGAGAGTTTACGTCGGTGTGCCCGGTCGTGATATATACTCGCCGGATGGGTACGGGTGTGCAGGGGCGGAGGTGGTGAGGGGCATGGCAAAAAGGGCGCAGTCCACCATCGTACGGGCGTAGGTTTGTTTTAACAAGGCATTTAAAGCGTACTCGGTAAACATTCGACGAGAAATATTGGTTGTTTATGGCGCGGTGATTTATCACCTCGCGCTTGGACGAGCCTGGCGTATGGGCTGGGAGTGAAAATAAGTTCAGGTATGGTTCATTTGGCGCGAGCGAGCTAGAAGGAACAAGGGGGAGTGGGCGATGGGCCCCGAGGGCGGACGGGGCTCCCTCCCCCCTCCCCCTTCCTGCTCCGATCTTCCGCCGACGCGTTCACGTTTTAGCGCCGCGCCGCTTAGAAGCGCGTTTGGGCGCTCGGACGCGCGCATTTGTTTCGCGATGCACGCGAATAAATTTCACCGGGGAGAGCTCTAATAATTGTCCATCATTTACTCTTTCCATTTCCCTCTTCCCCCCTTCCCTGCAGCTATGTTCAAGATTATTTAAATAGCCAGGTTTAATATGGAGCATTTTATGAGTATTTGCAAAGCACTAAAATGTTGAAGTAAATTCAGAGAATGTAATAAGTGTACTTATTCTTAAATTACAAACACTAAAAATTTCGATCCAAAAATCTGTCATTTACAAAGAGATCAGTATATTTATAAAATCCGTGATTCTAAGGACTAAAAGCTATATATATTAAATTATCCAAATGAGACAATTTTAACAAAGTTTGAATGTACAAACTTGTAATATTACAATATTTATTATTAAAATTTGTAAAGTTCTTTCATTCACTAACAAATATGCATATAATACCACTGCGTGGCGTCGGCAAGGGGGTCCTATCAAATAAAACATCTGCTACCTTTCGAAAAGGAATACCGACGCTCTTCTCACCGTGATCCTTTTTCTTCCCAGGATCTCCTTCTGTCTCACGCCCATATTCCTCTCGTTAACTCTTGAGACCGTTACCGTAACCTTATTAAGAGGTTCGCGACGGTTCTGGGCTGAAATATTACAAGACGTCCGATTCCAGGAAGGGACACGAGGAAGCGTTTGAGAGACGTCCAAAAAATTCGTCGAGCTATTAAGAGGAATCCTTCATCGCTACCGTTGAAGATGATAATCTCAGGTGGCTACCGTTGCGCGTCCCGTATCCGTTCCGCGATGACGGCCGCAGGATAGATTTAACCTCGGGGATGGCCAAAGTTTCGCCCTAGGAGGTCTTGCAGGCTTGACACTGTTAGATCCCCGCACGGACAATGGGAGATCCTTGGGTCGCGCAAGAATGCGCGGCGTTGCGGGGTCGTTAGGGGGCAGAGATGTTTTCGAAATGAGGCGAACTCTTTCACCGCGACCATTCTTAATCTTCATTAGTTCATTTAGGATTTGCATACCGAGGCTCTGGTCGTTTATCTGATCGGGGAACGCGATCGCGCTGAGCGAGGGACGAGCCTTCGTCGTCGAGCTCTTCTGTTCCCGAAGATTCCCGAAAAATATATTTAAACACATCGGGATAAAAACCGGGAGTCCTGGATCCAAAAATTTCCATGGGACGAGAGAAATGTCGTGTAATCTTCCAGGTTAAAGACGGCAAGATCTAATGTTCTATTTGAAATTTTGAAAACTGCAGAGAACGTCAAAAACTTCAAAAGCTCAAGAACAAAAAGTTAGAATTTAAAAGTTTAAATATTAAATATATATACAAATCTATATATAAACTTCAATCAAAAGTTTTAATAATTAGCAAAGTTCTACGCTTTTGGAGAGAGTTCAAAATACTACAAACTAAAAAACGTACCAAAAAGACAACTAGATAAATAGAAAACGTTCGATTGTTTTTGCTATCATCGTTCGACAGTTCGATGGAGCAACCGCATCGGGGACTCAAGGCTCATACCATAGAAAACGGATAATGTTACGCAAACGATCATAAAATGATTTTTTTCGATCCGTCGCAGGTCGACGTACCCTCGGTGAAAGTTCTGCATACAGTCCCCGGTTATTAGGCCCACCCAATCGGTACTTAATCGTGACCTAACCTCCAGCTCACAGCGAGGAACGAAGGGGGGCCAAGAAGGTCAAGCTTAGCCCTGAGATGCGGCCACGGCAAAGCTCACCTTATCGCGCTCCTCCGAGCCCGGGTGGCCTACTCGGCCTTAATTGCAGGCCCATATCACGATCCAATATGGCCGCCCACCGCGAGTATTAGACCCCGTGGCGGACGTCAATGTCCGCTTTATGTAAGAAATACGGTATCATGCATCGCGCCCGACAATACAGACAGCCAAGGACACGCGTGCATCAACACGGCGATCGTATTTGCGTGCGGCAATGATGCACGGTATATTTCGTCATCGGTTCAAAATTATAAGAGCCATAAAATTCAAACGCGGAAAAATTTAAATGAATGATGATAATGTGCAGCAGTATTGAAAATAATAAAAAGGGATATTTCTCGCACGCCAATCTAAATATTAATTTTTCGCACATGTCAAAATAATACTCAAAGATCTACGTTCAAGTACTATAAAGTTAAAAAAAAGTCCGAAACGGGAAGTAATCGAGCGCTTTAAAAATTTTCTGTCTTGTAGTCTTGTATCAGTTGAGCGAGAGGTGGCTCTCGGAAAATAAAAAAAAAGGCAAACTCCCAAACATTCCGCGCCGCGTCTCTCGTCGTGCGGAGATTCGCCGACAACTGGTTCGCGGCGGGAAAGGGACGAGTGTCTTGAGCAAATAGCAAGGTATCCTCTGCGAAAATAATTAATCACGGCGCCGATAAGGACCGTCGATGCTGACAGGCGCGGATTGGTTTCACGAGGCATGCCGCATCCTCCGCGCTGATCCACCAGTTATGCCGTAGGGGAAGGAGGAATCGGGATGCCATCTAGAATATGTGAGACTAATGGTCGGCTACCTAACTCAAAAAAGGACGAGAGAGGACGAAAGGATGAACCGGGAGAATCGGCGTTACCAATCTGGAAAAGTGACGGGTCACACGTGATCAGCACCGCGGCGGCAGGATGTCTCTCCTTTCTCTCTCTCTCTCTCTTCCTAGGACGTGGTAGATTGAGACACCGAGCGGCCAACTGATTGTCGATAGGCCGATGGTAAAATGAACATCGGTGTACCAAGAGTCGACCGCGAGATAAGCATCATTTTTCAGCGCGTTACACGTTGAAGGGGCCGCATGATGAATGAACATGTCGCGACTCACCGCGATTTTCCACGGTGCGAACTTGAGTGAGTGGACCGGTGCGCATCGGTCGCGGTGGAATAGAGACGCGGAAGGGCAACGAGGAGTCAAGTTAAACGAGGAACACGAAGGTGTACGAGAACATGAAATGTAAAATATCAAATATCTCGAAGATTGTGCACTCTCAGAGAGAATCAAGTTATCTCAAAGAATCAAGAGATCAACTTTTTTTTTTAAGAATTTTTCTGAGATACTTAAATCTCTGAAATTTCACCTTCAAACGCTTGGAAAAATTTAAAACAAATCTAATAAGAAATCAAACAATATGATTATTATATATATAGATAAATCTTTGCCATTTTCACTATCAATGATCTTTCAGATAACAAATTCAGTTTTAATGTTTTGTATTTTTTCTTACCTCTCCTCGCGAGTCTCTTGCAATTGTACTTGTCAAGCAAATCACTTAAGTGGAACTTCATTGACCTCCGCGGCGAATGTGAAAACATCAGAGTATATTCTTTTTGTCTTGACACTTCCTTTATCGGAAACTTTCCAACGACGACAAGATTTCAAGTAAAATCTAACGAGGAATCGGAAGACTATTTCATCGACCCTTAATTTTTTTTCCCCAAAATGATTTCGAACGATTAGATCACAAACGGAGATATTGAGGGCTGACAACATTCGGATATCGTTTCAAATAGTTTGTTTCACAAACAACCAACACGACCATCGGCACAACCACTACCACCATCTTGAAAACATTTTCCCTCGCACGCGCCGTCGAAGAACACCCGAAGGGAAGAAGGAGGAAGATAGCGAAACGAGCAGAGCGAAGGCGGAGGGTCGCAGGTGCAATTTCGCGCGAATGTCGGCACGCATGTCGGATAGCCGAGAGGGGCGATCAAGGCAAACGCACCCTGGAGGACTGGGCGACGAGAACAAACTAGCCTCCGAGCATCAGTGGTGGCCGTGTTCGCTTCCTCTCCGCGGAGCCGAAGAGAGAAGTCGCCCGGTTATGGCTACGCCTGCTACGCCAGAAGAGGCGGTTAACGAGTCTAATTAGCGACGAAAACGAAAACGAGTTTGACCCTTTTTTCTCTCTTTCTCCGTTCCTCCAGCTCCGGGCTTCTCTTCTCGTCTGTCACTGCCTCCTTCTCTCTCCCGCTCGATTCCCCCCCATGCGTACGTCCTTGTCCGCCAAGTGTCTCTCCTTTCTTCGTTCGTATCCGTCTACTTTCATCCTTCTCTAAGCACTCCTAGGATTTAAGAATTCGAAAGTCCAAATATTTAAGAATTGCATTATTTCAGAATCTGCGGATTTGATTATCTAAATAAATTCTAAGAATCAGACCATGCAAAACTTCGAAATCTATAGATTCGAAAGATTCTATGATGACTTCAATGATGATCAGTTTTCAGGAATTTAAAGATTAATGATTGAAATATGCGCGAGAATGACAATGTAAAGTTTTGAAAATTGTGAAATTTATAGTTTCAAAAAAGAATTCTGGAGCTTATTCAACAAAAATAGAAAAGTCCGATGATATTCTGGGATATCCAAAAATCTGACTATTCAGGAAAGCTAAAGATCCATGAGTCTCCTCGAATATCGGTCTTCGCATCTTTTTCTGGTTGTACGATCGTCCCTCCTTTTTAAACTGGATGGATCCCTGACCGACTCGAATCCTTCGGCGTCCTTTTCGCTCGACGGAAGTGGGGAGGAGTGCGAGAGAGGAAATGGGGTCAGTGGAACGCAACGAGGTAGGTCGGCTGACGAGACTTTAATTTGCGTGCTTGGCCTGATTACGCTACTAGGTCGCTACTCGGCGGAGTCTCGCAAAACGCGTAGCTGAAAAGGAAGTCGAGGATGCGGGGAGAAAGCGGGAGAGAGAAGGAGAAGGAAAGACGGAGAAAGGAGAAGGGAGAGAAAGAGAGAGAATGAGCGGGCTTGAAGAGGGGAACCGAGGATAGCAGGGGCACTATCATCGTCGACACGAGAGCGAGAGTAAGGACGCGCGGAAGAAGACAAGAATGGCCATTAATTAAGAGGAGGATAACGACCCCTGGATTCGTTAGTATGCCCGTGGGCGGTGTCCTAAGACATTCCATTCGCTATACCGATCTGCTCTCCGTGTACCTTGCTCCTTCTTCTCCGCCTTTACTCTATCATCGCGCCGAGAGAAATTTTTAATTCGACGACGGAGCTATCGTGCTCCTTGCACTCTCGAAATAGAATCATATATATCTAACGGTTCTCTGAGAGCATCAGTAAGAGGAAACAAAAAGAATTATTTCTTATTGATAAAATATTTGTTTTAATTATTATTATATTATAAAAATATAAATATAAAATTTAGACTTAAAATAAAACTTTTTTTTTTACTTCATTTTTAACCATATTTATTTTTAAATTTTATTTTTAATATACTGAAAATTTTACTCCTTTTTTAGGTCTGGAAGTTCAAGATATATTAAATTATTTTTTGTTATTGTGTAAATTTAGAATAATCTCGGATATCGTAATTCAAAAATTAAATTTACTTCAGCTTGCATTTCTCCATTCTTTCCTCGTTATGTTACGTTTCAATACGATCGATCACACGGTTCGCGCGGTCTCGACCCGCTAATTCTTTATGATCCTAATCGGGACCTAAACCCGTGGCATTTTTCAGGCTACCGTATGGCTTGATTGAGCCTCGGTGAAAAGCATTCGATTTATACGGAGGATATCTTGATCGGCGGTCGAGGGAAGAATGTACCTTCATTAAGGCAGCCCGAACGTACACGGTTTCGCTCTCGGTTCAGACCAATAATGACATTTTTTCGTAGAAACATAGCGGTCCCAAGAATCATCCGAAAAATTTGTTTAATCACGCCGGTATAACGTAGGACGAATATACGAGGCGGAATACACGAGGTCCGCGACAGAAGCTAATTCGCGTCTGCAGCGGAAATTTCTCGAATATGTACGACAGCATAATAATCGATAGAATTAAATGTAAATGAAATAATTGTTTATCTATATTAATTAAAATAATTTATGTTACAATATAAATGTAATAAAAAAAGATTGTTAAACGATTGACTACTTTTTAATACACTGCCAGAAAGTTTTGTGCATCTTACCGTGTAAGTTTTGTTTATCTTACAGTTTATCCACAATAGAATCTTCATCATTGTAAGCATATACAATGATAAAATATTGTGTAATATGATTAAATAAGACTCTATCTTCATGAGTATTGCGCATTTTTACTTTATATTGTTATCTAATTTCTGGTATCATTAAAATTTTTATACTAGCTGGTGTTTACTGTTTACAAACGTTTTAAAAAATTTTCTGATAGCGTAGTCATCACTGACCACGTCACTGAAAAGTCAGACGTCGATCACAGATGATCAACGTGTCCGGTCAACGTGTTAAGATTATTGCATAGATATTCTAATAATTTTCCAGAACTGTGTTACTATTACTCGTTGTATCCTCAAAAAGGATCGATCGAGATTCGTTATATTGCAACCTTGAGTAATCACGTGTTTGCAGATGAACGGGGCCATCAAGTTCACGAAATGACAGACAGCTGGATAGACTGGCAAACTCGTGCGGATAAGATAAGAAGCGAGATAAAAAAAATATTATATTCTGGGAAAGCTAAACGCGATCTTTTACGCATCTTTACTCTGCGTTCAGTACGTCAAGCGTATAAACCTTGCATCTTACATCTGGCAGCTATCGGCTGAAATGTCAGATATGATCCAATAGGTCACCGTGTACATCATTATAATAATGACTGCAGTCACGATCATATCAGAGACATCAAGATAAAAACAGAGATTATGCGAACTATGTAACGGTAATAACCGCAAACAGTAAAGTAATAAAAGTGATAATAGGAACAATAAAGGAAATGATTTATGCTTGAAGTTTAAAAATAAAAAAAATAATACAAGATATGTCAAGCGAAGAATAGAATGAAATTACGAGCGTTTAAATGGTTTGGATGAAAAATAGATGCAAAGAATTTATTGTAAAAGAAAGATTATATATAGTTTTAGTTTGAACGAGATGAGAGAAAGGATGACAGTATTGGAAATGCAAATACAGCGTATTCGCGCGCGCGCGCGGCGATATACGCGGAGGCGCAGGAGAAACATTGTCGGCTTGTAGCTGTCGTCGGCCGCGGAGAGCACTCCGTTAGTTCGAGAGCCCGTTGTGTCTGGCTAACAAGTCGACCCTCGTGGCCCCTCGAGGGTGGTCGGCCCCCGGGAGGTCTCCCGATCACGCGCCCGGTATCGGCTACTCGGACACGCCCGCGGTCCGTCATCCCATCATCTACGTTCGAGCGGCCGTGCACGACACGCCGAGCCGAGCCGTTGCCGAAGTCGTAGGGAGGACGAAAGGGGGTTTACCGACCGAAAGGAGAGACCGAGTGTATGCCACGCGGTGTACCCACCGCGCGGGAGATAGGATAATGTTCCGCTATTTATACGATGCGGCCCACTTCTCGGGGCTGCCTCCAGCCACCCATGAAGAGCGAAGTCCCGAAGAAGGCCGCGCTGATGGCTCGCGGCCCGTCCGATTGACATGCCATTGTGATCGTGCAACGGCTCAATTAAATCCGGTGGTACATTCGGATGTTCGAACGTGGACGACTGAAATCGATATCGCGTCTCATAGAGATCGCGATCTCGCGAGTCCAGTACTCTTTTTAGTATACGAATGCGTAATCTCTTTCTATATAAAATATGACGACGTCTTGTTGTACTATAGGGAGCTTTGGATCCTACCATCACTGGCCGATCTTGAAGAACAAATTTGAGGGAAGCTATATCTAACTGTTTTTAGTTTTAGTTTTATTGAGCGCTCTGTTTAAATGCTAATGTTTATAGCTTAATTTAGTAGAATAAGAAAAATGAGAAGAGTTCGTAGGTTTAACGTAATTTAGATATCAGATCTATCTCCTTTAGGTATTTATCGTGATATTATTGTATCATAAAAATGGCGCGTTGATGAAGTCATCAAGTAAGAGAATCGAAAGGGTTAATAGAATTGACGCGCGACAGCCGCCTTCTCGCATCCCACGATGTTCGAGAGAAAAAGCTGTGTCGCGCCCAACAAAAAAAGCCACGACGTTTCCCACGTGATCCGTCGAAGCGAGGGAGGCCGAGTCCACCCTCCTGCAGATTGCGAGTGCTCATTGTTTCACAGAACAATAATAATCCGCCGCTTGTAAAAATAATCCGTGCGACAAGTGTGCGAAAACTCGACGAACGGAAATTGCAAGGAGTCGAAAAAAGAGGGGGAAGCGAAAGAAAACAAAGAAATATATGAGCATAAGATAAAGAAATTGCCAAACTTATACATAATAAAAAGATAAAATGTTTTTAGGTAAAAAATAATTAAGACGAGTTTAATCCAGAAGTATTAATACAATGCTTCTTTGCAGCTTGATTAATGCCTTGATTAATTTGTGGGAAAAAATAAGATGTAAAACATCGAGCCACGTTTTTGTTAAGTGTTTGCAAATTAGTCGCGCTAACACTGGCTGCAGAGAAAACAGGGAGAGAAGAAAGAAAGGTGAGAAAAGGAAATCGACAGGAAAGAGAAGAAACGGAGAATAAGAGAGACGAGAAAAAATATGGAAGGAAAAGAGACGAGGAGAGGAGGAGGAGAAGGAGGAGGATGAGGAGGAGGAGAGACGAGACGGATCATGTAGGGGGTGGAAGCGCACAAAGACTGCGCAAAACACACAAACAGACGTATTACAATAATGACCGTGCGTGTTGTACAAATACGATATCGGCTTGAGGGGTCCGCCGCACGGGCACGTGACCCTCTCAAAGGGCTCGTAGCATAACGAACACCCCCGACGGCGAGGGCCCCCCGTCGGGGACGCTCGTGTTCCGCGACCAGTTAGCGGGGTTAACTTACAACCCCGCGGCTAACACGCTTGTCTCGACCCCTGAAAGTTAGCTTTTTTTCCCTCGTTTTATTACGTTTTTTCCTTTTTTTCCCCGTCGCGTCATTGCGACGATTACTCGGTAATTTCGCCCGCTTTCCGCATTTTCGGGGGGACGAAAAATTTACGGCGCGCATTGCGCCATTGTAATTTGGACCTTCATTAAAGCCAAGTTGGTTTTAAGTTGATAATGACGTTGTAACGCGATAATGAATTCGCCGAGCGAAATCTCAAATAATTGACCCTATGAAACTACTTTTTGCTATTATTTTCCCTATTCAGAATTATGCTAGAAAATTGGACAAGAGACGAAGAGCGATAATTTGATCCGTTATAGGAAACCTTAAAGGAGAAAACTTATTGGCGAGTCAGTAAAAGATTATTTTGACAATTAAATCAATGTTACCAAAGTTTGAATAAATTACTCTTACATCCTTCAATTATTATAAATATTATTAATAATTAAAATTTCTCTCCTAGGAAGACTAACTATTTATGTTACACGCGGTAGGATAAATAACTGACCTTGGACTTCAAGTTATAATTGTTCACAATTTTCAACTTTCTGTTATATTAAATAAATTCAAAGGGTTAATTAAGTCTTCGATTATTGTCTTTAATATAAAATTTAATATTGTCAATTTTGGCGAGTTCTTCATAAAGGAAAATTAATTTTGCGGAGATGCGCATGGGAAAATTTCATGCGCCGAACGAGTATACCTATATATATTCACTCTCATTAACAACAATCCGCATTCTCGGCCTTTATCGTACGCGTTTTATCGTGCCGAGGGCTCTTTTTCACGCTCGATTTCCATAATAATAAAGAGAAACGCGCCACGATATCGATGACGGACGTCGTCAATACGTTTCGCATAGTTGGTAATTCGTAAGGGAGGAACAACGATTCGAATGAACCAGTAGTAAGGGCGTGTATATAATGGAGGGTGTATATTCGGAAACTATTACGGGCACGTCTCGTATGTTTCGCCACGTGCTGTTGCAAGTTGTAAATCACTTATGCGTGCGTTTCCTGTAAGTTTAGCCGCAAACCAGTCCCTTTTGTCAAAGGGACAAATGGATAGAAGAACTATTTTACATATTCAATATATCTAAATTAGTTTTATAGATTAAATATTTTCTAAACTAAATTCTGTGTAAGAATAAAAAATTTCTTGCTTCTAAAACTTCAAATTTAAAAATGATCCATAAACAGCAAATATTTTAAAGTTCGTACATCTCCAATTTTATGACAATTCTAAATTTTATATAAATAATCTTGTATATTTAAGATAAAATAGTGTTTCAACAAATTAATAAAATATTATGCTGTTCATGGATCTTATTTAATGAGGAAATGCATTTATATTACACTGATTGAAATGAAATTGTTTTAAGAAAAAAAAAGAAATTTTTTAGAAAAAAATTAATAATGTACCTATATTATAATAGCACGCAATAAAATGCTTATCTTTTTATGAAAATATATTTATGTATTCAAGGTGTGGTATTCCTAGTTTAATTATGCGTCGATATTTTAGATTACGACTGCATTTCGATTGCTGTCAGAACGTGAGATAAGTACTTTGTCAGGTGAGGCCTGTATTTACACGCACTGACATAAAATTGACGTGTGAAGCACGCACTTGTGTCTGACAGGGTGGCCTTCGACGGGAAACGACGTGGAGTCGGAGCGGAATCTATTATCCGAATATGCGCAGTTTCTGTTTATAGAAAAATCGTTATGAGATATAGATTACGTGTTACATAGTTCAATCCCGATTCGAAGAAACACTTTAATAAGTTAAGGTCACATATTATCAGAAATTCGTATTTTATAAAAATAGCTCCAGACTGCTTATTTTTTCCAAATAAAGGCAGCGAAACTGATAAATCAATTTTGTCTTCAAGTTATTTGCCGTACGGCGAATTGAAAATAGGAATGAAGCAAACTTTCACAATTGTAAAAAAGTTATAAAAAAATTAATATAAGTGACACAGCTAGCGACTTAATTCTCCAGAATCCAAGAAAAGAATTGCACTCTGATCACATACGCACTGCAGAACAAGTTTCAGATTCAAAAGTGAAATTATAGAATTATAATATCGCACGGTAAGTATGATTTTATTAATTTCGAATCTTATTTCCCAAAAATTTGTCTTTAAACTTTATATATTTAATAATAATACACATTTACATTAAAAATTAACTTTTTATGTTTTATTAAATTTATATCGAAATTAAATAATTAGCTATTTACAAAATTTTTTTTTTAGAAATAAAATTATAATCAGATTTTTCAAAATTATAAATAAATTTAGAATTATGAAAGAAGTGGCAAGCGATGGAACTTTTAATCAAGTTGAAGCAAATCAGCAGTAGGTAAGCACGAATAAAAGGACTGCTGTATTTATCGATTACAGTCGAGAGTATATCATCAGTTAGTATTCTCACACTATATATCATCTAAAGATCACTGAATATCATCTGAAGATATAAATAAAAGTTTAAATCTATAATTGATAAGTTATTTTGTTTGCAAATATACCTATGTATGTATAAGAAAAATATAAGTTTGTGAATTTAATTGCATAAAAAAAACATAATTAGAAATTATATAATATATAAAGAATTCAAATCATTTTAATAATAAAAAACAATTATTGATTTTTAATAGATATATGTAAAATATGCAATCTCGCTATGCAGCAAAATATCAAAAAAACTTCTATGGAGATTTATAAAAGGGAATGAAAAAAGTTTTAACAAAAGAAAGTTTTTATCGAGCGGGTTGGGAGTGTTCTCGCATTTTGTTCGCCGCCTTGTATTGCCAGTAAAAAAATTTGTAGATATACATATATTAAATAAAAAATCTATTGAATACACGAAGAAAACATTTCGAACAATTAATATCTGAAAAAGAAATTTTAAGCAAAATATAAAAATAAACTTTCACGGAGAATTACAACAAAAAAGCTTTTATCGAACGCGTTGGGAGTGCTCTCGTATTTTGTTCGCCGCCTTGTATTGTGCCAGTAAAAATTTGTAGATACATTAAATAAAGAAACTATTAAACACAAAGAAAACACTTCGCGCGATATTTAAAAAAGATATTTTAAGTATCAAAAGAACCCACTGAGAGTTACAAAGGAGAATGGAGAAAGGTTTATATTGACGAGAAAGCTTATCGAACGCGTTGGGAGTGTTCTCGTATTTTGTTTGCCGCCTTGTATTGTGCCTGCCGTGCATAAATTCAAAGCCGTCGCACTTGAAGTGTCCAGAAACAAACAAACAGCAAGTTAAACAAATGCAAATCGCATCTGGCGTGCGGCCAATATCAACGATCGATTTTGCGGCCCACGATGCCTTTCAAGAAATTCAGGCCGAAGTTCTCCATTTACCAAGTTTGCGTAACTATACTGGAAGTAAAGCACTTGCCGCAAAATGCGAATCCGATGGTCGTCGTCAAAGTTGGAAATCGCAAGAGAAGGACAGTGATACGCGAGAGGACCGATAATCCTATTTATAACGAGGTGAAGTTATTCAGTTTTTCGAAACTGATTTAAATCGCTCGGCTGGAAATTATAACGGTTAGAATTTGAAACGTCAGTACGTCTTTAAATAATAAAATATTTAAGTCCTTTTTAATTTAGGTTTTTAAAATTTAAAACTTAAAATTGAAAGATTAAAGAAAATCTTTTCCTGTTCCGAAATTGGCAGACATCTGTACGTCTTTGAGTAATAAAATATTTGAATCCTTGTTAATGTAAGTTTTTAAAATTTAAAACTTAATACTTAAAGTTTAAAGACTTTAGTTTCTTTTCCTGGAATTCTTTGATTCTTATAAATGACATATTGTCAATATAAGATATGCAACTCACATATTTTTTAAACTTAAAACCTATTCAAAGTTTTGTAAATTTATGTTATGTAAACTCTATCGACTTTTTCAAAATTACAAATTTTTAACTTATAAAAGTCGTTTATTTACTTCAATTAAGTAAAAGTTTATTTATTTACTTCAGAGCATTTACGACTTATAGTAAAAATCACTGATTATTAACATTTTAGAAGTTCAATGAGTTCTTCAGTATATGTATCCTTATTATAAAGTTATAAATCTTTAAAATTCAAAGAAGTACATCAGAATCTATCAAGATTGTAGATTTCAGTCTTTCTAAAATTTCCTGACATTTGACTTTCGGAATAAACTGACGCTTTTATAACGAATATGTTTTATTCGCGTTGAATTGTACGCACATTTACCCCCTGCCCTTTGAAATACAGTACTTCGTTTTCGACTTCACGTGCAGTTTGGAGAATCTGCTAAACACGGGCATCACGATAGCGGTGTACCTGCGGAACTTTCTTCGGCGATTAAAGTTTCACGGAAGCATTTCTTTCGAAGTTGCCACAGTATGGGAGCAACCAGGTTACTAAAAAGAAAAAATGAAAAGAGAGATAAAGAAAATGCGGATGTTACCTAGAGCTTTGTTACAAGTTGAATACGTGAATTAAAGGAAAGAGATAAATTCTTCCTAAATGACAAACAGCTTAATTATCTTCGCAAAGTATAAACATTTCCGTTTACAAATAAAAATGAAGAAATATGTTAGATATCGGAAAAATATCGCTTCAGAGATGAAAAAGAAACACGTTCGAGTTTTCAAGAAGCATTTGCCAGATATATGTTATTGCTCTTCTGCACATAGATCGTCAGTACTACCACAAGTGGGCTGTGTTGACAGACCCGAAGGATCTGACGGCGGGCCCGAAGGGTTACGTAAAATGCAACATCACGGTGAACGTCAAGGATGAGAAAGTGAGGGTGCATCCAGAAACGTTGGATGAAGACGACATCGAAGGGTAATCCCTCCCAAGATAAATTATCTCATTATTGACATATCCGTAATTTATACTAAATGGCTTGTCAGAATTTCCGTCGTTTGTGCCTGAATCTCATGGGATTGTGTTTAAACATATATAGGAATCTACTGCTTCCTATCGGTGGTGAGAGGCTGCCTTTCAGGCAACGCGCTCGATATATCTTCATCGTTTATCGGGCCGACGGTTTGCCCGATATGAGCAGCTTGTGCAGGAAGACCGACTTCGAGAACGTTAATCCCTATGTACAAATATCGTTCGCTGGAATGAAGGTACAAAAGAGATAATTTCTGAACTCTCATTTCCGCGCGATAAAGTTTTGAAATGCCTTTAGTTGCTACGAGGATGATTATATAACATTACAGACATTTAATGCATCGTAACCCCGTTATTATCGACGAGAATTATTTATTTAGAGCCGATACGGCCTTACGCGATCGAACAAAACGATTACAAACTGTAAGGCTTCCAGGGATCGACGAGTGAGGCATGGCAAACCTACTCCCCGAAATTCTACGAGGCCATCATTTTCAAGAAAATGTTTCCCGTTCTCCGCCACCGCGTGAGAATCACCATAAAACACCGTATCGACAGTTGCCGGACTTGCATCGTAGCAGTCCATATCCTGGACACAACGAAGATCTCGAATTCCGGAGAGTACGGTAAGATTGCCAAATAATTCCTTGCCAAGAATAAAAAACGGCGTGGAGGATACGCAATTGCTTCCGGAAGAAATAAATTTGAAATAAATATCTTTACATGCCTTCCATTTGTCTTAAACTTCTTTATCTCTCACCCCTCAATATATTTGCTTTAAATTCGATAAACTCATACAATGGATATAATATTGTTCAAGTTTATATTTCCATTTCTTATATGACCATATATAATATAATTATATATTTACTAATATGAACAAATAAGAGGTATTTTTTCCCGAGTATATAATCATATATGTTTATATATGGCCATATATAAATTATATACTCTCATATATATATGGCTATATAATATTGTTTAAGATTATATTTTCCATTTCTTATATGATCATATATAATCATATTTCTACTAATATAAACTAATATAAACTAATGTGAATAAATAAGAGGTTTTTTTTCCCGGGAATAGACTCATATTTTTAAATTATTTTTATATTATGATAAATTCTTCTTAAATAGAGATAAATATTTATACATATAAATTTACGCGTAAGTATGATATCAATCATCTTTAACCTGATTTGAGCCAAACTCGCAAATGTGTATAAAGTTCAGATAAATGTTAGAAAGTAATAAAGTAAGAGAGCGACGTGTGAAAAATTGCGAAAGATAGCATGCATTTGTCCTGTCAACAGGATTCCTGCCGACTTACGGGCCGTCTTTCATCCACTTTTACGGATCCGGCTCGGTGGAGAAGAACGGCTGCTCGGGCAAATGCTTGACGGCAATGCCTTTGTATCGCGGAAGGGTGCTTCTGTCGCTGAAAACTGAAATGGATGACCCAGAAGCATCCCCCGGAATCGGAGTTGAGACTGTTCCAGTATTTCCCATTATCGAAGTGATTAGATTTATTGTTATGCTCCGATTTCACGACTATATATTTACTTTATTTATAGTTAAATTTCATTTATGGTAAAGTCCAATTTACAGTTAAATTACAGAAAAATCGTTTTTCGGTAAGGATAATTTTTATAATTCTGTCAAAATTCCTAACGTAAATTTAATTTATTTTATAACCTCAGTTAAAGACAAATTTCAGCAAGTTAAAATGTCTAAAATATCTTCAAAATCTAATTTATTCTAATAAATTTCTTTTTTTTTTAAATAAATAAAAGACTGATTAAATAAAATGTAAAGATTGATATAAATTTAAAAAATTACAAATACTAGAATTAAAAAAAAAAGAATAATTTCTTAGTTTGAAATAATTTTTAATAAAAGACTTATAAAAATCTTATTTTAAAAAATTTAGAAAAGCCTGTGGTCGACCGAGGAATATCTTCTGGTCGGAGTTTTGTACGATGTGTGCTTGATCGACCGCTCTCGATTCGGATCGAAATTAATCAGCTTCGAACTGAGCTTAGGAAACGCGGGAAATCAACAATTTCCGTATAGTCAATGCGTCGAAAACACTAATGACAGCCAGTCAGGTGCTCCATAAACTTTTATTCTTGCTCATCACATTATCGCGATTGTCGTAAAAACATTTTAGCGCTAAATGTGACTATAAATGGAAACGGATATGAGAAATTAGATACACTTTGTTTCAAGTACCCAATTATTTTCTTTTACCTTTTGCAATTTCGGCAATGCAGTCGCCATTGATTGCGATTTCTAGAGGGTGGTCCTCGACAAGAGAGACAAATTCTCGAGTTTATTGGAGAAACGACTGTTTTAGGGCGAAATTTATGTTGCGCGACTTGTTACTTTTCCTCCTCAACTTACAACGGCATCTCTACGGATTTGTCGCTGTTGGTTACAGCCACTCTGTATTTGTCTGACGTGAAGTATGCTTTCAACGTCAACGCGAGATGGGAATCAGGAGGTCACATTTAACAATAAAATGATAAAAATATTCTTTTTCTTCTTTATTTTTGACTTTGGCAGAAAACGAGTTGCTGGAAAAGCGATTAAACTTCGAGAGTCAATCAGCCCCGCGAACGACCGGCACTATGGATGGCAAGTATAATTATGTACCTTTGGGATCCAGAAAGCCCTGTCTGTACGTGAGATCTTGGTGGCCAAATTTGGAATGGCGGATGTACAACAGCAATAATTTGCGCTATATATCCAACTTTTTGGTATGCCGTAATTGCATGACATTAAAAGCGAGTAAACTTTTAATTACTGGTAGACCTTGGCATTTTAATAGCTTCTATTCATTCAAGACAAAATTTCAAAGTCTATCAGAAGTTAATTACAGAGCCTTTAATTAGCTTCAAACGTATTTTAACGTACTAATTTTAACTTGTTTAATTTTCAAAAAACATGTAAAATTATTATTAATTTATTGTTAAAGCTAAAATCAATATAATAATAAGTTTTGATGTATCTTAAGTTATCAGAACTTTTTAAAGCATCAAGTGTTATTTGTGCGAATTAAGAACATCAGAAGTCATTTCAATCTTTTCAGGAGATAAGATTAGAGAAACTAGAGGCTCTCATGGTTATGGAGAATCCTATAGCTTTCGAGGCTTACAATGAAACGATTCGCACATTAAAAGCTCACTGCACGCGTTACTTACACGCGTTGGACATCGGCAGGTACGAAAACGAAGGAGGAACCACCCAACTCGACCGCCATCGGGTGAGCTTGTGTCGCAAAAATGTCGAAGACATACTCAAGAGGATTAAGATCAACGGCGAACTCCCTAATAACAATTATATGAGGATCGCGATGATCCACGCATATCAGTATTTAAGAAAATTGAGGAATCTGTGCGATGACGTAAGTTAACAAATGCGTGTCTAACGTAACATCCCTTTCGTAAAATTTCAGAATGTTATGAATAACTAACGCGTTGTTTGCTCAGCGATTTTTATGACTTATCGTGCAAACCACAGTAAAATTTTCTTTATTATAAATATATAATGATAAAATATTGTGTATATAATGATAAAATATTGTGTATATAATGATAAAATATGACGTAGTATAAATTATATATTTTTTATTTTATGTACGTTGTTACCTACTTATGTCATTCAAAGTTTTATATTAAATAGTATTTAATTTTCACAAACGTTTTAAAGAATTTCGATGTAGCGTCGGTTACACTGCAAATCCAAGTGTGTTATTTTAACTGAAGCTCTTCTTACACATTTCTTGCCGTTTTAAATGACGTCATTTAACACGGTTGAACGTATCAATACAATTAAACGTGTTAATTCAACACACAACAAAACATGTAAAATGAGCTTCAGTCAAATGTGTCATTTTTAATATGCGTGTAGAAAAGTCAGGCGCTGACCGAGTGACTTATTGTTAGTTAAACATTTTCTTAATTTATTTGATGTATTGTTTAATTAGCCCCAACATGGTCTCCCGGACGTCTTCGTCTGGATGATTGCCGGGTCGAAACGGGTCGCTTACTCACGACTGCCAGCCGAGCAGATCATCTACTCCGAGGAAGCGACGGAAATGGGCGGGAAATGCGGTCGGCGAGTAAATCTATTCCCCAGGAATCCGGACGACGAAAGAGAGCCTGTCGAATACAGTGCCTGCAAAATCGAGGCATTTCTGTGGCTCGGCAACGCGAGGTACGCCGCAGCGTGTTGGAGCGCGATTCCGCCTGGATACGAGATCGATCACGGCAGATACGTCGACACCTTCCCGAAGTACATCGAGTACAATCAGTCCTCGGTGAGAGATGGGTAAAAAGATTCGCGGGAGGGCATTACGATGCATGGAAATGCATAACCCGAGACGTCTGACTTCGCGGGAGAAATCAGTTTGACGTGCCTCGACAAACATTACATCGATATACGCGCGTGAGAACGACACCGCGATAATGCGACGTGATCGTTACAGACGTTCCAGTTACGAGCCCACATATTCCAAGGTCGCTTCGATCCCGGAATGGACGCTTCCGGCTTGCTGGATTCGTTTATACGAGTCGCATTTCAGGGACACATGGCTTCCACGCAGGTGATTAATATTTAATAACATTGATTAATATTTAATTATATGTATATATATTCGTCGCTTGTAATATATAATTATAAGCACTAAGTACGAGCTTTGTTCGCTATAGCCCCTTTATGAAATTATTTATATCATGCGAACATGACAAACTAATTGTTTATTAATATTTAACGTTTTAAGGAAACGTGCCACTTTCCCGATTTTTTAATTTTTTAAAAAGTGAAATTTTGAGCGAGCGACAGCACTCGCGCACGCCGGGTATGTTCTATATATCTCCGCCGTGATGATCATACCGCATGCATACACGATCATGATACCGTGAAATTTCTGCGGCGTGTATTCCTATGACATTTCACTTGAAACGCGCGAGAGTAATGACCGATGTAATACGAGCGTGATTAATGTTGCAGCCGCAACATTTCGTACCGTTTCGTGCTACGTGGTTGACAATTATTAAAATATAGTTAGTTACACGTGCTGTATTTGCGCTACTTAAAAGCGCGCCGTAATACCGTTGAACTCGAAGCCGATTCGTTCCGCATTAACAAGGTAATATTATTCACGCTCGACAAGTTTTAAAATGACGTCGGCAACGTCATTTATTATCGTCACCCCGATATTGTGCAATGCGATTAATAAGGCCGGGTTAATGATCAATTAAGTCGTGATAGACCGTTTGAAAATGTAGATTCTGAATTCACCCTGGCGATTTAACTTTATAGCTGACGATAATTGTTAGAAATCAAATCTATTTTTTTTTATACAAATTGCTCTACTTTTACTGGATTATATTTACTAAATGTGTCAAGTGACTTCGAATTTTTCTAATTAAATCAAACTGATCGATCTTCAGTTTTAATTTTGAACTCAAGTTTTATTCAGTAAAAACAACCCAACTATTATACTTCTGCCGATTTCAAACTTATTATTGCGCATTTTTTAACTTTTTACCATTTATACAATTTATATTATAATGCACAGTGCAATAATGCAATACAAAATTATATGAAAATGTACAATTGAATTATTTGCAATTACATTTACGTTGTAACTTTTTTTATATTAAGATTCATAATTCTAATTAATCTTTAAGATTTGCATTATCAAAATATTATACAATAATCGTATAACATTTGGCAAAAAAAATTATTTGTAATTAGACTAAAATTGCTTTGTACGATAAAACATTTATTTAAAAAAGGAATATTCGAACTTATTTTGTAAAACCTTAAAGTATATATTAAATCTAATTTTATAATTTTTCCAGACAATAAGACAAAGTTTAGACCCGTTTTGGGACCAGACGTTAATTTTTCCTCCGATTATTTTGCACGGTACTAAGGAGTATATTAAAATTCTACCACCCGAAGTCGTCTTGCAGGCTTTCCAGCAGGATTTATGCGTAAGCAAAGACCAATAAATTTGTCAAATTTCTGAGTAGTATTTTCCAAAAAATAAAAATAAAATAAAATAAAATAGTATGTCTTAAAAAGGAATACGAGTATGAAGTAAAAATGTCAAAAATATTGTTGTTTATGTACAGATGTAATTATTCTCGGTGTTTTCAAGTAGAAATTAAAAAAAGAAGATTTAGTAGTGTTCCAACTGAATTTAAATGTTACATATCTCTTGTACGAAAAATAATGCAGGGCACGAGGGAATTCTGTGGCAGGTGTATCGCGGTGCCATTAGTAAAACTCGTCACGGAAACTTACTCGCCGCCCGATTTTCCACCGAAATTAGAGTGGTACAAATTCGAGTCGCAAAAAGATTGCACCGGCTCAGTCCTCGCAGCTTTCGAGCTGATAGAAGTGAGTTATCGACTTTCCTTCTCGACAAATGTCAACAATGTTCCAACAGTGTCATCTCTCAATTTTCTTTCATACAATACATTCTATTTAATAATCTATCTCTGTTTTACAATTTTGAAAAAACATCGTAAAACTCGATATAAAATGTATACCGAGTGAGCCAAGAAAAATTTTCTTCTAATTTTTTTTAATTTTCAATTTTTACTAATTATCGACTTCAAAATACGACTTTTCGAGAAACACTCGCTTAAATTATAAAAACAAGACTTACACATTACGGAGTGCTAACGAAAATTTTCCATCCTGTTTTCTTGTAACCGATTGATTTGTGCGACATGTGCTGAAAT